>NC_046172.1:111416357-111716357 GCF_011064425.1 Rattus rattus
TGAATGGGTTCATTTCTGGATCTTCAATTCTAGTCCACTGATCAACCTGTCTGTCTCTGTACCAATACCATACAGTTTTTATCACTATTGCTCTGTAATACTGCTTGAGGTCAGGGATGGTGATTCCCTCAGAAGTTCTTTTATTGTTTAGGATAATTGCTCTTTCTAACTCTAAGAAGAATTGAGTTGGAACTTTGGTGGAGATTGCATTAAATTTGTAGTCTGCTTTTGGCAAAATGGCCATTTTTACTATATTAACCCTGCCAATCCATGAGCATGGGAGGTCTTTCCATCTTCTGATATATTCAATTTCTTTCTTCAGAGACTTAAAGTTCTTGTCATACAGATCTTTCACTTTTTTGGCTAGTCCCTCCGAGGTATTTTATGTTATTTGGGACTATTTTGAAGAGTGTCATTCCCCCTACAAAGATTCATAGATTTCAGTAATGTGTTACCAGTTGGTAGAACTGTTTGGGGAAAATTGGAAAAATGGGAGTCTTAGTCTCTGTCTCTTTCTTTCCCCTACTTACTGAGCAGATGTAAGATCTTAGCTATCCCTACAGACAAACATTCATTCCACTATAATAGATTCTAAAACTCTGAAAGTATAAGTCCAATATGAACTTTTTCCTGGTAAGTTATACTGTCTTATTATGACAAAAGGATAAAACATAAAAGAAGTTGATTCAGGGAATAAGCTATTGCCATGAAAGGCTTCACCATGCTATTTTTCTTTGGAGTAATGAAAGAATCATTCTGATTGTGGAATAGAACAGTGATTAAATGCCATAAGAGGAATTAGTAGACCATTTAAGTAGGAGCCTGAAAGACAATAGTACTAAAAGCAAGAGGATTGAGAGGGGAACAATATTAGCAACTGGGCTAAAAGCCATTCTTAGGGAATTTTTGGCAAAAGAAAATGTTGCTGCTCTCTATCTTTGTCCTAAAAAGTCCTAATGCTAGATTGAATAGTGATGGGCTACTTTCTTTGGTGAAGAAGATTTGAATGCAGTGTAATATTGACTTTGTTATATGGTCAACCACTCATGCATATCTACAGTGAAATGAATAACATATAAAAAAGAAATAGCAGGACCCACAGCTCTCTGTACCTGCCTAGTGCCCTTTGGGCACAGGAACATAGGAGCAGTCAGGGGCAGGACCCTTCCAGTTTTTCTGCCTGCACCCAGGACTGAAAGCCAGTCACAGGGAGTGCTTGACACACCTGAGGGCAGAGGTAAGACCAATTCTTATGGTCCAAGTGACCCACCTAGAGGCTTCAGTGCACACAAACCCAGGAGCAATCTGGAACGGGACCCTGCCAGTTTCTGCCTGCACCCACAGCTGACCTGGCCCCACAGCTATCCGTACATATTCTGGCTGAAGGAATACAGGTCTACAGGAGTGCTCACACATAGGCTTACAGGAGGGTCAAGCCACTGTTAGAGACAGCAAGACAAGCTACCACCAGAGACGACCTGATGGTGAGAGACAAGCACAGGAATCTAAGAATCAGAAACCAAAACTACTTGCCATCATCAGAACCCAGTTCTCCCACAAAACCAAATACTGGATATCCAAAAACACCAGAAATGCAAGATTGGGATTTAAAATCACATCTTCTTGTATGTGCATAGTCATCACTTTCTTTAGGTTAGGGAAGTTTTCTTCTATAATTTTGTTGAAAATATTTATTGGCCATTTAATTTGGGAACCTTCACTCTTCTCTATACCTATCATACTTAGGTTTGGTATTTTCATTGTGTCCTAAATTTCCTGGATGTTTTGGGTTGGGAGCTTTTTGCGTTTTACATTATCTTTGACCATTGTGTCAATGTTTTCTATGAGATCTTCTGTCCCTGAAATTCTCTCTTCGATCTCTTGTATTCTGCTGGAGATGCTTGCGTCTATGAATCCTAATCTCCTTCTTAGGTTTTCTATCTCCAGGGTTGTCTCCCTTTGTGCTTTATTTAATTTTTCTATTTCCATTTTTCAATCCTGGGTGGTTTTGTTTGATTCTTTCACCTGTTTGGTTGTGTTTGCCTGTAATTCTTTAAGGAGTTTTTGTGTTTCCTCTTTAAGGCCTTCTACTTGTTTACCTGTGTTGTCCCATATTTCTTTAAGGGAGATATTTACGTCCTTACAGTTCTCTATCATCATCATGAGATGTGATTTTAAATCCAAATTTTGCTTGTGTGTTGTGGTAACCAGAACTTGCTGTGGTAGAAGAACTGGATTCTGATGGTGCCAAGTAGTCTTGGTTTCTGTTGCTTAGGTTCTTGTGCTTGCCACTTGCCATCTGTTGGTCTTTGATGTTAATAGGTATTCCTGTCTCTGACTGGGGCTTTTCCCTCCTGTGAGACTGTGAGACTGTGATCATAGGAGTGAGAGCACTCCTAGGGACCAGGTCTCTCTGGGCAGGCTTTCAGTCTTGAGGGCTGTGAAACAGCCTTATCTCTGAATGCAAATTGAAACTGGAAAGATTCTGTCCCAGTCTGCTTGACAGTTCCTTTGCCCTGTGTGTTCCTGGCAGGTCCCTCTTGTGGCGCAAGTGAGGTCTCACCTGTGGGCTGAGGAGTGAAAGTGCTCCTGGGAGACCAGCTCCCTGCAGGCAGGTTTTATGTCCTGAGGGATGTGGAACAGCCATAGCGCTGGGCATATATGGAGACCAGAAGGCACAATCAGTGCTCTTAACTGCTAAACCATCACTCCAATCCAAGAAGTTTTAGTTTTACTAGATGTTTTTCATATACTATATTCAGAATATATTTTCTCCTCCCTAACTCCTTTGAGAGTCCCCTCACCTTCCCTCTTATTAGAATCCAAAAACTTTCTATGTTTTATGATAAAATAAACATTCATATAAAGAATAATAACAAACTAAGGAAAATGGAATAGGACAAAGCAAACAGAAGAAAAAAGCCAAAGAAATAGGATGAGATATGTATGAACACACAGAGACAGACACACATGTCTGTATGCAGACGATTTTCCCTTAAGAAACATAAAGCCCAACTTTAATAATCATTCCTTTTTCTTTTTCGTAGTAGGTCTTTAATATTTTCAACTGGCTCAGTTACAGAACAGAGTGTTTTTCATATTTCTAATCAACTTTAAATGTAGAACTGGCAGAAAGGTTCAACAACCTCAGTTCAATCCACAAGAGCTACATAAAGTAATAGGATATTGGACTCCCTCAAAATGTCCTCTGGTCTCCACATTTATGCTGACATACATACATACACACAAACACACACACACAGACACACACACACACACACACACACACACACACAGAGGGGGGGGAAGGAGAGAGGCAATGAGAATTAATACTTGAATTCGCTGAAGTGTTTATAAATTTGATGGATTCTTTGTATCTACTTTCTTTCTTTTTTTGGGGGGGGGATTCTTGGTCTGAATTTCACCTAAACTGTTCTCATTGAAAATTATTAATATGTAATTAATCATTTTAAAGGGGAATATATTTAGGAGGCTGAATAAAGAGTGATGATGTTCTTTTTCTTAGGAACATTGGTTTTCTTTATTTTTTGGATTTTTATTGGATAAAACCAGGTTCACTGTAACATAACACTGACAATTTCTACTGCACTAATATTTTTCTCCCATTTTTTTCTTTTTCATGAAATAAAATATAATAAGATGAAGCAAAAACTATTATATCAAACTTAGACATTGCAAACAAATAGAAAAAAAAGAGCTCCAAGTGCCTATGCATAAATCATTAACCTACTTATCCTCATATTCAGAACTCCCATAAAAATACAAAGCTAACAGATATACTATTTATATTAGAGGACCTGATGTAGACTGAAATAAGCCCTGTGCTTACCCCAAACGATTCTCAATCTACTACTGATTTATACCTGAGTTATAATTTACTTAGTGATTAATATTTTTTATGTAATCCCTATACACAGTCTTTATGGTTCTTGGTTACCTCAATCAGGATGAATTTTCACTAACTCAATCAATTTGCCTGCAAATTTCATGACGTCAATTTTTTAACAGTCGATTAATACATCATTATGTAAATGTACCATATTTCCTTTATTCATTTTTGGTTGAGAAATATCTAGTTCCTTTTCAGTTTCTGGCCATTATGAGTAAATCCACAATGAACATGGTTGAGCAAGTGTCCTAGGGGTAGGATGCAGCATTCTTTGACGATATACCCAAAAGTGGTATAAACTGAATGGAAATAAATGTATTCCTAAAGTCCTGAGAAGAACTATATTGATTTCCAAAGTGGCTGTACAAATTTTCACTCTTACTAGCAATGGAGGAGTATTTCCCTTGCAATATATCCTCAACAGCATGAGTTGTCACTTATGATATTGGTCTTAGTCATTCTCACAGGTATAAAATGGAATCTCAAAGTCATTTGGATTTGCATTACCTTAATGGCAAAGGATGTTGAATATTTTTAAATGTTCTTCCACCATTTGAGTTTCTTCATTTTATAAGCTGCTGTTTTTCTGATTGATAGTGACCTTTGCCTTAAAGAAGCTTTTCAGGTTCATGAGGTATCATTTATTAATGGTTGTTCTTTGTCTGTGTTCTATTCAGAAAGTTGTCTCCTGTGTGAAAGTGTATTCAAAACTACTCCCCACTTTCACTTCTATTATATTCAGTGTATCTTGTTTTATGTTGATGTCTTTGATCCATTTTGACTTGAGTTATATGCAGGATAATGATTATGAATCTATTTGCATTTTTCTACACACATATATATAGATTGATCAGCATGATTTGTTGAAGATGCTTTTTTTCAATGTATATTTCTGGATAACTTTTCAAAAATCCAGATGCCCATAGGTGTGTAGATTTATGTCTGGGACTTCAATTTAATTCCACTGATCAATGTGTCTGTCTTTATGACAATACCGTGAGATTTTTATTACTGTAGATAGCTCTGTAGTACAACTAGAGATATGAAATAGTGGAATCTCAAATACTTCTTTTATTTTTCAGAGTTGTTTTAGTTAATTGTTTTGTTTTGTCTCTCATAGGAAGTTTGAAAATATCCTTTCAATATATGTAATAAACTGTGTTGTAATATTCAAGGAGGTTGCATTAAATCTGCTTTCCATATAATGGCCTTTTTACTATGTTAATCCTACCTATCCATGATCATGGAGATCTTTTCATCTTCTGATATCTTCTTCAATTTCTTTCTTAATACTCTTGAAGTTTTGATCATACAAGTCTTTCACTTGTTTCTGTAAATATACTCTGAAGATGTTTGATATTGTTTGAGGTTTTTGTGAAATGTTTTATCTATCTGACTTCTTTCACAGTCTGTTATTTGTCAAACAGGAGGGCTACTGATTTTTGTGAGTTAATTTTGTAGCCAGACATTCTCCTGAAAGTGTTGGTCAGCTGAATGAATCTCCCTGTTGAATTTTTAGGGGTGTGTGTGTGTGTGGGTGTGTGTGTGTGTGTGTGTACGTGCGCGTGTGTGTGTGCCATTACATCATCTGCAAGTAATGATACAGTACTTCTTTCTTGCCAGTTTTATATCAAAATCAAGGGGGAGGGGGCGGGGTTAGGGGGATGTTGGCCCAGAAACCGGGAAGGGGAATAACAATCAAAATGTAAATAAGAAATACTCAAGTTAATAAAGATTAAATAAATGAATAAATAAATAAATAAAAAGGAGAATGTCAGTAGCATGCAAAAAGAAGAAGAAGAAGAAGAAGAAGAAGAAGAAGAAGAAGAAGAAGAAGAAGAAGAAGAAGAAGAAGAAGAAGAAGAAGAAGAAGAAGAAGAAGAAGAAGAAGAAGAAGAAGAAGGCGGCCCAAGATCAGAATACTAAAAGAAAGCAAGAACATCTTTAAACACTTCCTGGTGTCTTAAAAGAAATAAATCTTTATTTCAGGCATCCTGCTCAGACTAATTGACACACTAAAAGAGCAGGAAAGAGGTAGACAACTGCAAGAATATCTCAGAGTGGAACCAAGGAGATACCAGTGGTAAGTTATCGTGTGTATGACTGTGAACTAAGCCTTGGTCTACAGCTACCCTCTATCCTGTATGTGCTACCCTCTGCTGTCTGGAGGATGAATCAGACTCCTACTTGATAAGTGAGTTCTTCTTAGTATGACAGGTAAGTGAAGTGGCTTGTTGGTTTTTCAAAAAGACAATCTGGTGGGGAGCAGTAAGCAAGATGACTCAGCTGATAAAGATTGCAACCAAGTGTGATAATCTGAGTTCAATTCCTGGAACCCACATGACTGAAGAGGAATACCATCTCCTTCAAGTTGCCATTAGCATACATGCTGTGGCATGTGTATCATTCACATATGGACAACAAATAAATAAATAAATAAACAAGCAATCTTCCAGAATCCTCTCTGTGAGGTATCTTGTATTCTGACATCTCTGTTTTTGTTCTTGTTCTGCTTTTGGTTTTAGTTGGTTCGCTTTTTGAAAGAGTCTTAATATACAGCCATGGCTTGCCTAACACAAAGATTCACCTACCTCTGCCTCCAAACATTGGGGTTAAAAGTCTACACAGCCATATCTGACTGTACTATAACATGGCTTCATTCATGTCCACCTAAACTCCCAGAGTAGATTACACTAAACTGCAGTGTCTCTTTGTTTTCTGTAAAATAACAAAAACCATGGTATTATAACATTCAGAAGATTGGACAGGCAAAATTATGAGCAAATAGAACATATTGGTCAGATTCTGAGGAGCTTTTTATCTAAAATGCTTTGAAGTTTGGGATTTAGCTCCATGGCAGACTGCTTGCCTAGGTTTAGACTCTAGAGTTAAAACAATAAATCATTCATGATGTTGCAGTTTCAAACACTCTCTTTATGTATTTATCATCACTTTCACAGCCCTTTGAAGTTCCTAGGACATAGGTTATAGGGATATATATTTTCTGCTATCATGTGGAGAGCTTCTGTGGTAAGCAGAACTAGTGTAACAGGATTTAATGAAGTTTCCAGGATTTCCTCCTTAACAGAGAATATAATTATGCTCTTCCTAAATTGAAATTTTACAAATCAATAGCTCTCTATCTAGCCATACAAGTGATCATATCAGTACTATTGATAGTCAAATATATTTTCCTGGAAGTCCCTCCTCTATGTGTCATTCCCCTCAACACTCATGAATTGAACTGCTTCTGTGCTGAATTATAACAAAGCATAGCAGGTGTGAGTTGCTTATCTGGAGCTCAAGCTCCATATTCAGAAATAGTAATGATACAGAAGTGCTACAATTCAGACAATCACAAAGAAGGAGAAATATGGTGCCCTGTGGGTTACAACTGATAAACTGAAGATTTGGAGGGAAAGGCTTATCATTGCCAACTATGTGACCTTGGAGATAAATCTTGGAATTACCTAGCTTATAGAGACGATAGATGAATAGATAGGATAGATAGATAGATAGATAGATAGATAGATAGATAGATAGATAGATAGATAGATAGACAGACAGATAGATGTGTGTGTGTGTGTGTGAGAGAGAGAGAGAGAGAGAGAGAGAGAGAGAGAGAGAGATTAGAGACATAGATATTTGAACTAAGTTATACTCCAAAGGCTGTTCTGAAAAAGAAGCAAACAACTGACAGGTAAGACCCATAGGTAGAGAAAGCTTCATACCTCACACTTGATGATGGTATTCTCAGATTAGAGAAAACAATTTTAGAGTAAAAAAAGAAAATTCCAGATATAGGAAGTAAACCAGATAAAGCACCAACAGAATAACATACACATTGTGTACCTGCATGCCTCCGTGTGTGTGTGTGTGTGTGTGTGTGTGTGTGTGTGTGTGTGTGTGTGTGTGTGTGCAAAATTGGATTGACTTATAGGCTGCAGTCCAACTAACCGACAATGGCCATCTGTGAACAGAATCTGCAAGAATCTTGTAGTTGCTAGTTCCCCATGAGGCTGAATGTTTCACTGAATAAGCTGGAATCCTGAAGAAGTGGGCTCCAATGAGGGAGCCAGTAAAGTGAGTGCAAGAAGGTGAAGAACATATTAATTCTTCCTTATTTCATTGTCTGTATTAGGCTTCCAGCAGTAGGTATGGCCCAGATGTGGTGTGCCTAAAGATCGGATCAAAGGCATGTTGTGTTCCTGCCTCAAGATCCAATTAAAAAGTGTGCCCTCCATTTCTGGATTGTAGTTCATTCCAGATATACTCAAGTTGACAACCAAGAGTCACAGTTTGTAATGGCAAAATATTAATAAGACAAAAAATTATGTATTGTTATATGCCTACTTCGTTGGTAATAACTATTACCAATGCATTTATATTGTTATACAACCGTCACCATGATCAAGTACATTTTTGTCTTCAGTAGTTGAAACATTGTATACATTTTTAAACTCTCCTGTTTTCATCTTCTCAACAATACTAACTACTATTCTATTATGAAAGGTAAGCGGAGATGAAAGTCATCAAAACCTAAAACTAGTATAACTGATGAATTTGAGTGCACGGGTTTAGATGTTTTGCTCTTCTGTATTTACCAACACACACTCTAACTGGGTACCACAAGCCCTACAATTACAGCACTTTTCTGTAAGTCTCTTCACTGATCTTTTAGTATCTTTGTTCCTCAGGTTATAGATGAAAGGATTTAGCATAGGAGTGACCACAGTGTACATCAGTGAGGCCACTGCAGTACTTCTCAGAGATGTGATGCAGCTGAACCAAGATATACTCCCATGGCTGTTCCATAATATAAACAAACAACTGACAAGTGAGACTCAGGCTACACTCAGAAACGGTTCTCTTGAGTCAATTTCGATCTGCTTCCTGGAGCTGACCCTGTGCCACAGATCTCCATACCCAAATTCTGCAAAAGAGTTCTGGTCTCCCAGGAATGCTGAAGCATGGGCTTTACAGGAGGGACAAGCCACAGTTAATACCAGGAATATCCAGATGGCAAGAGACAAGTGCAAGAAACTAAGCAACAGAAAACAAGGCCACTTGGCATCACCCAAACCCAGTTTTCCCACCAAAGCAAGCCTTGGATATGGCAATACACCAGAAAATCAAGATTCTGATCTAAAATCATATGTCATGATGATGATTGAGGACTTCAAGATGGACTTAAACAACTCCCTTAAAGCAATACAGGCATGCACAGGTAAACAGGTTCCAGGAAAGTCAAAACACAAAAATCCCTGAAAGAGTTACTAGAAAACACAAACAGGTGAATAATTGAACAAAACCATCCATGATCTAAAAATGGAAATAAAAACAATCAAGAAATCACAAAAGGAGGAAACCCTGAAGATAGAAAAGTTGGGGAAGAGATCAGGGTTCATAAATGCAAATATCACCAACAAAAGATGGAAGAGAGAACTCAGATACCATAGGAAACATTGACAGAACAGTCAAAGAAAGTGCAAAATGCAAAAAACTCCTAACTCAGGAAATCCAGGAAACAATGAGAAGACCAAACATAAGGAAAATAGGTATAAAAGAGATTGAAGATTCCCAACGTAAAGGTCCAGTAAATATCTTTAAAAAAATTATAAAAGAAAACTTCCCTAAACTAAAAATAAGTGATGCCCATAAACATAGAAGTCTACAAAACTTCAAATAGATTGGAACAGAAAAGAAATTTCTTGCGTCACATAATAGTCAAAGCACCAAATGCACAAACAAAGTAAGAATATTAAAAGGAATAAGGGGGAAAGGTCAAGTAACATATAAAGACAGACATATAAGAATTACATAAAATTCTCATCAGGGTCTATGAAAGACAGAAAATACTGAGCAGATATCATTCAGTTCCTAAGAGAACATAAGTGACAGCCCAGGCTACTAAGTCCAGCAAAACTCTCAATTAATACACACTGAGAAACCAAGACATTTCATGACAAAACTAAATTTACACACTATCTTTCCACAAATCCAGCCCTACAAAGCATAATAGATGGAAAACTCCAACACAAGGAGGGAAACTACACCATAGAAAAAGCAAGAAAGTAATCTCCTTGCAACAAAACCAATAAAAGATATGCATACAAACATAACTCCACCTCTAACAACAAAATAACAGGAAACAATAATCACTATTCCCTAATACCTCTTAACATCAATGGACTCAATTCCCCAATAAAAAGACATAGGCTAATAAACTGGATTTTTTTTTATTAATTTGAGTATTTCTTATTTACATTTTGAGTGTTATTCCCTTTCCGGTTTCCGGACAAACATCCACCTAATCCCTCCCCCTCCCCTTCCTTATGGGTGTTCCCCTCCCCACCCTCCCCCCATTGCTGCCCTCCCCCCAACAATCACGTTCACTGGGGGTTCAGTCTTAGTAGGACCAAGGGCTTCCCCTTCCACTGGTGATCTTACTAGAATATTCATTGCTACCTATGAGGTCAGAGTCCAGGGTCAGTCCATGTACAGTCTTTAATAAACTGGATTCTTAAAGAGGACCCATCATTTTGCTGCATACATGAAATGTACCTCAATGACAAAGAAAGACACTACCTCAGAAATAAAAGGCTGGAAAAAATTTCCAAGCAAATAGTCCCAAAAAAACAGCTGAAGTAGCCATTCTAATATCAAATAAACTTGACTCTCAACCAAAATTTACCAAAAAAGATAAGGAAGGACGCTGCATACTCATCAAAGGCAAAAAAACTACCTAGATGAATTCTCAATTCTGAACATTTAAGCTCCAAATGCAAGGTCAATGACATTCATAAAAGAAGCATTACTAAAGATCAAAGCACACATTGTACATCACACAATAATAGTGGGAGATTTCAACACCCCATTCTCATCAAAGGACAAATCATGGAATAAGAAACTAAAGAGAAACACAGTAAAACTAACAGAAGTTATAAACCAAATGAATTTAACAGATATCTATAGAACATTTCATCCTATGATAAAAGAATATACCTTTTTCTCAGTATCTCATGGTACTTTCACAAAAACTGACCATATAATTGGTCACAAAACATAGCTCAACAGATACAAGAAGATGGAAATAACCTCTTGCGTCCTATCAGATGACCATGGACTAGCACTGGTCTTCAATAACAACAAAACAACAGAAAGACCACATACACATGGAAGCTCAACAACACTCTACTCAATGTCAACTTGATCAATGGAGAAATAAAAAAGAAATTAAAAACTTTTAGAATTTAATAAAAATGATACCCAAAATTATGGGACACAATGAAAGCAGTGCTAAGAGGAAAACTCATAGCTCTGAGTGCCTCCAAAAAGAAACTGGAGAGAGCATTCACTAGCAGTTTGACAGCACAGTTGAAAGCTCCTGCATAAAAAGAACCAAATACACCCAAGAGGAGTAGATGGCAGAAAATATTCAAACGCAGAGCTGAAATCAACCAAGTAGAAACAAAAAGAATTATACAATGAATATCAAACCAGAAGCTGGTTCTTTGAGAAAATCAACAAGATAAATAAACCATTAACAACACTAACCAGAGGGTACAGAGAGCTTATTCAAATTAACAAAATTAGAAATGAAAAGAGAGACATAACAACAGAAACTGAGGAAATTCAAAAAAATATCAGATCCTATTACAAAAGCCTGTACTCAACAAAACTGGAAAATCTGGAGGAAATGGACAATTTTCTACACAGTTACCAGGTACCAAAATTAAATCAGGATCATATAAACCATCTAAATAGTCTCATAACTCCTAAAGAAATAGAAGCAATTATTAAAAGTCTTCGAACCAAAAAGAGCACAGGACCAGATGGGTTTAGTGCAGAATTCTATTAGACCTTCGTAAAAGACCTCATACCAATACCGTCTAAACTATTTCATAAATTAGAAGCAGAAGGAGAGCTACGCAATTTCTTCTATGAAACCAATTTTATGCTTATACCTAAACCACACAAAGACCCAAGAAAGAAAGACTACTTCACACTAATTTCCCTATGAATAGCAATGCAAAACTACTCAATAAAATTCTCATAAGCCGATTCCAAAAAAACATCAAACCATCATCCATCATGATCAAGTAGGCCTCATTCTAAGGATGCAGGGATGGTTCAATATACATAAATCTATCAACATAATCCACTACATAAACAAACTCAATAAAAACCCATGATCATTTCATTAGATGCAGAAAAAGCAAAATTCAAAACCCCTTCATGTTAAAAGTCTTGGAATACAGCAAATACATAGGCGAATGCCAGCAGCAATCCACTAAACTGAGATCTGGACCCCCATTGAAGGAATCAGAGAAAGTTCTGGAAGAGCTTGAAGGGGCTTGAGACCTCATATGAACAACCATGCCAACCAACCAGAGCTTCCAGGGACTAAGCCACTACCCAAAGACTATACATGGACTGACCCTGGGCTCCAACCACATAGGGAGCAATGAATAGCCTAGTAAAAGCTCCAGTGGAAGGGGAAGCCCTTGGTCCTGCCAATACTGAACCCCCAGTGAAGGTGATTGTTGGGGGGAGGGTGGTAATGGTTGGAGGATGTGGAAGGGAAGCCCATATAGAAGGGGAGGGGGAGGGGTGAGATGGATGTTGGCCCGGAAACCGGGAAGGGGAATAATAATTGAAATGTAAATAAGAAATACTCAAGTTAATAAAGATAAAAAATAAATAAAAGTCTTGGAAAGATCTAGAATTCAAGGCCCATACCTAATCATAGTAAAATCAATATACAGCAACCAATAGGCAACATCAAACAAAATGGAGGGAAGCTTGAAGCAATCCTACTAAAATCAGGGACTTCACAAGGCTGTATACTCTCTCCCTATCTATTAAGTGTTATACTTGAAGTTCTACTTAGAGCAACTAGACAAAAGGAGATCAAAGTGATACAAATTGGAAAAAAAGAAGGCAAAATATCACTATTTGCAGATGATATGACGGTACTTAAGTGACCGAAAAAATTTCACCAGAGAATAACTAAACCTGATAAACAACTTCAGAAAAGTGGCTGGACATAAAATCAAATCAAACAAATCAGTAGCCTTCCTCTACTCAAACGGTAAATGGGCTGAGAAAGAAATTAGGGAAACACCTTCCTCAATAGTCACAAATAATATAAAATAACTTTTTATTCTAATCAAACAAGTGAAAGGTTTGTATGTCAAGAACTTCAAGTCTCTGAAGAAAAATTGAAGAAGACCTCAGAAGATGGAAAGATCTCCCATGCTCATGGGTTGGCAGGATTAATATAGTAAAAATGGCCATTTTGCCAAAAGCAATCTACAGATTCCCCATCAAAATTCCAACTTAATTTTTCATAGAGTTAGAAAGAGCAATTTCAAATTCATTTGGAATAACAAAAACCAAGAATAGCAAAAACTCTTCTCAGTGATAAAATGGAATAGACATTCTAATGCTGAATAAAATCGACTCTCAACCAAAAGTTGTCAAAAAAGATAAGGAGTCTTGGAGGCAAATGAATGCAACTAGAAAATATCATCCTGAGTGAGGTACCTCAGATCCAAAATGCACATGCATAGGATGCAAATGGAGAAGAGCCTGAGGAAAAGAAGGTCCACTGACAGGTCCAACATGGGATCCAGGGGAAGGAGGTATGGGATGTTAAACATTCAGAGAGTGGACCAGGAGGGGTATAAAATCTGTAGTATAAAATGTAAATAAATAAATAAATAAATGAATAAATAAATAAATAATCAAACAGCAATAACAACACATCTGGACATATTGTCCAAGAAGCAAGATATTCTAAATAAAATTTTCTAGTTACTTTTCTTAATTTAATTACTTCAAGTCACAATTAAATGCTAGCTGTTGCATTAGCTGTAATTTACCAGGCCGTGGGAAATATCTAGTGTCATTATCACTCAAACTTCTGAGAGTATATTTTTCTTTTGAACCATTGATACATTAATACAAACAGTAATGAACGAAACTGGTTTCAATCTAAATATTAATAATTTGCCAGTGAATTTTGTTGGAAATTTAAGCTTTTCCCTATATAATAACTTTCCAAGTAAAACCTTTATTCATGTAACTATTTTACATATCTATTCTAATAGAATTTTGACAGTGCATATTTCACAATGTGACTACCAGCTATCTACTTAACCTGCTTGAAAATCTTCATTATTTTCATTTATTCTCGATATTTTATTTAAATAATTGAATCACATATATACTCATATATGACCACAGTTCAAAAATATGAATTATTGTATGAATAGATTTGAATACATTTAAGATTAAGCCTAAATAAGATGATTTAGTCCTTATTAAAACAAATGAGCTAGTCATATAAAATTGTGCCATCCAATTGACTTTAAAAATTAAAAATAAAATTCACCTTGTAACTTATGGCCTAATGATTTATGAAAGTGAACCATGTGAATTCTATTCTTCATATAAGCAGTACCATTGGTAAATGCACTATTACCTGTGAAAATTCCCTCAAGAGTTTCACTTTCCCAAATATTGCTACACATGACAGCTACTATTAAAAATGTAAATGTAATCAACACTTTTAAATGCGTAAAATGCTGCCCAAAGAATTTACTATCATTGCTATATTGGCATAAGTATTTTTAATTTCAAACATGTATCATCTAATCTATGTACTAAACTTGTAGTCAGAATTTATTTGATGTTCTCTAAGCAAGATGCATTGTACTTGATTTTGAGAATGTTAGAGGGTATTATACTATGTGTAACATAAATATATAATCTCTGATCTCAAGTAAATTTGTTAAAATAATATTAATCAAATATTTGTATACCTATCTGTAAAACTGTGACTGTTGTTAACCACATGACAGAAACAACACATTGAGGTAGACAGAGGAGCTTTACCAATATTGGTATCAATAGCTTTAATAAAGTCATTATGTTTGCACCTGCCTTTGTGATAATGAACTGAACCTCTAAAATGTTGTCCTTTATAAAACTTGCATTGGTCATGGTATCTTCTCATAGCAATAAAACCCTGACTAAGACAGATGTTGGTTCCAGGAACTATGGTATTGCTGTGGTAGGCCTGATCATGCTTTTGTTTGGAAAAATGTGGATTTTAGGACTTTGGATTTGGAAAGCAATGGAATGCTTTAAATGGGGTTTAATGGGCTATCCTAGTAAGAATGTGGAAGACTTGGTTACTGAGAGAAATTTAAACTGTTCACATCTGGCCCAAGATGGTTCAGTGAAGAATTTCAGTATGTGGCCTAAAGACTGCTTTTTGTGGTATTTTGGAGAAAACTGTGGCTGCTTTTTGCCATTGTCCAAAGACAGTGCCAGAGATTAAGGTGAAGAGATTTAGATTAATTGCTTTGAAAAAAGATGCCTCAAAAGAGCCTGGTGTAAAATCAATTGTGTGGTTATTAAAGGTCACTCTTATGAAGAGCATTTTAATGAACAAAAGGGAAGTTGAGAAAGGAAAAACACAAAATATATGGTTCGAGTATTAAAGGGACACCTGGAAGTGAAATGGAGCTAAATCCAGTGCTCAAGAGTATTAAATTGAATTAAGGGAGTAATGACCTCGGGGCAAGATATCATCCAGCTAAGTGAGCTCCAGGCAACTTAGTACAAACCTTTAATCCTAGGAGGCAAAGACAAGCAGATCTCTGAGTTCAAGTGTAGCCTAAAACAGAGCAACTTCTAGGTGAAGAAAAACTTAAATCAAGGTGTGGTGGTACACACCTTTAATCCCAGGAGACAGGCATACAGATCTCTAATTTGCAGGTCAAACTACAGAGCAAGATCTAGGACAGCCAAGCTTATACAGTGCAGGAGTTCAGAAAAGAAGCTAGTGAAAATGTAATAGAACAAGGGGGCCATTTTCCAGATTCTGCAAACTGCAGAACTCAGCAGCTTCAGCCATGTGTCTTTGGCTTTATGGTCAAGAAGAGGAGACTACTGTGGCAATTGATGCTGGTTAGCTGGAGCTAAGAAAGAGATCAGCATCACTGAGGTGATCTTCAGAGAAGTGTTTTTCTGAGAGCACAAAAAGCTGTGTTCCAGAGATAGTCAAGGTTGTACCTCATGCTGCAGCTGGACTTGGTAATGTGTAAAAAAGTCACCCAGGTTGTACTGGTTTTAAGGCACAAAGGTGTCATGAAGAACAGCTGAGGCTTGGGACTGTGAGAGACCGTGGAAGGCCATTGGTGAAAGTACAGCTTCAGCTGTGGTTGACAATCCAGCACTGAAAGGGTCATGCAAAGGAGATGAGGCTCGGCACCATGAAGAGAGCCTGCGAGAGGCTACTGGTGAAGCCTAGTTGCAATGTAAGACCCCAGTGTATTGGAGATGCCAGTACCATGGGTTGATCACCAAGAACAGCTGAGGCAGTGGAGTGGATCCACCTGAGTTTTACAGAGGGCAGAGCTGGAGAAGTGGAGCCAGTCCTTTGGAGGATCCTGTGTGGATCCAAGACAAGGAACAACCTGCCTTGGAGACCCAAAGATGTTAAAGATGCCAGAGCCACAGGCTATCTGCTAAGGAAAGCTGCCAACAGAGAGTGGAACCAGCTCAGGAGAAAGAAGTTTGTTGCAGTCAACAAAGATGAAAAAGGAGTTGAAGATCTGAAGAGTGATTTGACATCAGACATGGAGATGGCAGAGGTTGAAGTTTGCCCAGCTGGTTGCCTGTCTTAATTCAGGGATTACAATTAAGTGATTGGATGGATATCAGAAGAGACTTTGAAGTTTGGACTTTTAACATTGTTGATGCTGCTATAGACTATGGGGACTTTGGAAGTTGGATTAAATGTACTTTTTTATTATACTATGTTTAGGTATGGCCTTCATAGACTCATGTGTTTGAACAAGCCTATGGAGGTAGGAGAGTGGAATGCAATGGTTTGTATACGCTTGGCTCAGGAAGTGGCACTATTAGAAGGTGTGACCTTGTTGGAGGAAGTGTGCCACTGTGGGAGTGAGCTTAAGTCTCTCCTCCTAGCTGCCTGAGGATGTGCAATCTATTCCTGGCTTCCATCGGATGAAGATATAGAACTCTCAGCTCCTCCTGCACCATGACTGCCTGGATGCTGCCATTCTCCTGCCTTGATGATAATGGACTAAACCTCTGAACCTGTAAACCAGCCCCAATTAAATGTTATCCTTTATAAAACTTTCATTGGTCATGGTGTCTGTCAGCAACCCTGACTAAGACATACACCAAATAATATCTGAATTCTGCCAGTGCCTGCTGATTATGTAATTATAATTTGTTAACCAGAGTGCTGTACATGACTACCTACTGGCAACTTTGATTTCTATAGGGCTAAAAGAACATTTCAGCTATTTGAGCCAAGATGTGAGTCTGTATTGTAAAACAGGTTTTCCTTGGGTTCTAAGATTTGTTTTATTTCTGACTTTGATGCTACTTTTCATAACATTTTGCATAATTATGTTAATTATAATATATTTGCAATGTAATAACCAAATACATTACATTTTAATATGTTATTATTTGTTTGTGTTTTTGCCAGTAGTATTTTGTTCTACCTTAGATTTCTGGGCCATCCACACGGTGTTGGGGTTGGGCTGCTGTCAAGAACCATAAAAGGACAAGCTGAATACTAGCAGGTGATCTTCATGAGTTTCACTCTTTTTACTAAAGGCTGTAAGAGAATTCATTTTAGGAAAGATTCCTGCTATTAATATGCTTGTCCTGTTATTATTAAACATATATAACAATAATTAGATATTAGCCCACCCTTTGGAGCAGATCTGCAGATCTACGAAGATGGACTGTCTTGTAGTGATGCTATGTAGACAAATAGATGGTTTCTTAAGTCTTAATGATGATCCTATAATAATTCCTAAAATTGTATCAATTATTATTAATCTCTTTTATAGTGGGACTGCTAGTAGGTCCTTTCTGATAGTCAAAACTGCAATGAGAATTCTGTCAGTCTCCCAGGTGTCACTGGTTAATTGCTCTTAGAAGTAACCAGACTTTCACTCAGAGCACATTCCAAGAGGTTGTAAAGCAACTAACCAAAGGGCATAAAAAGAGAACTAATTATTTATTATAGGTGCTAGGACAGAGGATAAAATATTCACTGGGTTTATCTATACAAAACTACACTAATACCTTAGTTAAGGTTTGAAACCTTCAGTGAACCTGTGGAGCTGTGAAAGGTGATAGATATTTAGTCAGATAACAACTCCTGATGGATAGGCATGTAAACATTCTTTGATGTAAACTTCTATTCCAATCTATGATTTGATTTTTTTGTGTGAACTTGTGATGAACTTTTAAATGTGTGATCACATATTCTAAACAATGTGTAAGTACTGAGGACAAAGAGAAGAGGGAAGAATTATTTTTTTGAAAGAATTTTTTGCCTTTTTTCTATTAGAAGAGTTTTTGCCCATTTCCTTCCCAGGATCTTTCCACTTTTCCCCTTAGATAGCTTTCAAAGAAAACCTTTTACAACTTAGTAATAAATGCTGTAATCACTTTCTAAGTGTCCCATTTTTCTTCCTGACAAGCAGACTGAACAGTTCCTGCTCAGATAGAACAAAAGCCACACTACATAATCCCCAGCTGTTAGAATACAGGTGTCAATTGCCTAAGTCAGCAGCTTTAACCCTCAGAAAGAGCAAAAAAGTTTTAGGAGATTAGAAGTTATCACCAGCACATCAGTACAATTAGAGAGCTAAAATATTCACAGACCTTCAGACTTTAAAGCCATACCGGAGTCCTACTCTGTGCACTCCCTTTTCAGGCTGGGAAGCTTGTGGCATGCTGCCTGTCATGGCATGGGACTCAAATTAGACCAGTCATTGGTTTGCAACTATGGCAAGCTCTGAGCCACCATAGTAGCCCAAGATTGCCACAGTACATCTTTCAGGGTGTAGGCAGGACATGTTGTTGGCCAATGGCTTTGTGTTTGGGTTAGTGTCCCAGTGCCACCACTGGATGTCTTGTCTGGTTACAAAAGATGGTCAGAGATTCCTAAGGATAATCTGCTATTCTCTCTTTTTTTCATGACAATAGATTTATTTTTTAAATTGGATATTTTTAATTTAAATATCAAATGTTATCCCCTTTCCCAGTTTCCCGACCATGAACACCCTATCCCATCCCCGCCTCCCCCTTCTTCTATGAGAATGTTACCACACCCATCTACCCACACCTTCCCCTCCAGACACTGACATTCTCCTACACTGGGGGGGTCCAGCCTTGTTAGAACCAAGGGCTTCTTCTCCCATTGGTGCCCAACAAGGCCATCCTCTGCTACATATGCAGCTGGAGCCATGGATCTGTCCAGGTATACTCTTTGAATGGTGCTTTAGACCCTGGGAGTTCTGGTTGGTTGGTATTGTTGTTCTTATGGGGTTGCAAAACCCTTCAGCTCCTTCAATTCTTTCTCTAACTCCTCAGATGGGGACCTTGTTCTCAGTTCCAAGGTAGGATGCAAAAATTCGCCTCTGTATTTGTCATGCTCTGGCAGAACCTCTCAAGAGACAGATATATCAGGCTCCTGTCAGCATGCACCTCTTGGTATTAGCAACATATACATAGCAGACTGTATGTATATTGGCTGGATCCCCAGGTGGGGCAGAGTCTGAATAACCATTTCTTCAGGCTCTGCTCCAAATTTTGTCTCCATATTTCCTCCTATGAATATTTTTGTTCCCCCTTCTAAGAAGAACTGAAGCATCCACTCTTGGATCATCTTTGTCCTTGAGCTTCATGTGGTCTGTAGATTGTATCTTGGGTAATCTGAACTTTTGAGATAATATCCACTTATCAGTGAGTGTATACCATGTGTGTTCTTTTGTGATTGGGTTACCTCACTCAGGATGATATTTTCTAGTTCCATCCATTAGCCTATGAATTTCATAAAGTCATTGTTTTTAATAGTTGGGTACTTTGGGATTGTGTAAATGTACCCGGTTTTCTGTATACATTCCTCTGTTGAAGGACATCTGTGTTCTTTAGAGCTTCTGACTATTATAAATAAAACTGCTATGAACATAGTGGAGTATGTGTCCTTGTTATATGTTGGGACATCTTTTGGGTATATGCCCAGGAGTGGTATAGCTGGGTCCTCAGATAGTACTTTGTTCAATTTTCTGAGGAACCTCCATACAGATTTCCAGAGTGGCTGTACCAGCTTGCAATCCCACCAACAATGGAGGGGTATTCTTCTTTCTCCACATCCTTGCCAGGATCTCTTGTCAACTGAGTTTTTATCTTAGCTATTCTGACTAGTGTGAGGTGGATAGATAAATGTCTATCTTTAACTCTTAGCCTACTCTTAGGACTCTCTTTCTCCTAATGTATTAACCTACCCAGCATTGATATGAATGAGAGTTTATAGCATGTCTTATTGAATTTCATTATACTGAGGTTAGTTGATAGCAATGGAAAAACTGCTCTTTAGCTAAGGAAATAGAAGAGCAGTGAACCTTTGGGTAATAGAAAATGGGGAGTAAAGGGAGGAGTAGAGGGGATAGATGATTTGAATAGATGGATTGTAGGAAAGAAAAAGAAAAAGAAAAGTAATAGAATAAAATTTTAACAGAAACTTTAAAAAAGATATGAATGGACACTTCCTAGACATCAAAAGAAAAATCTAAAAAAGAAAGAGAGAGAGAGAGAGAGAGAGAGAGAGAGAGAGAGAGAAAGAAAGAAAGAAGAAAGAAAGAAAGAAAAAGAAAGAAAGAAAGAAAGAAAGAAAGAAAGAAGGAAGGAAAGAAAGATCTACCAAGATGAACTCTCAATTCTGAACATCTATGCTCCAAATGCAAGGGCACTCAGTCATAACGAAAACCTTACTAAAGCTCAAATCATACATTTCACCACACTCAATAGAAAAACATCTGGGGGAATCACCACCCCTCACCTAAAGGTGTACTACAGAGCAATAGTGATAAACACTGCATGGTATTGGTACAGCAATAGGCAGATAGATCAAGGGAATAGAATTGAAGACCCAGAAATGAACCCACACACCTATGGTCACTGATCTCTGAAAAAGGAGCTAAAATTATCCAGTGGAAAAAAGACAGCATTTTCTTTTTATTTTTCTTTTCTTTTCTTTTTTTCGGAGCTGGGGACCGAACCCAGGGCCTTGTGCTTGCTAGGCAAGTGCTCTACCACTGAGCTAAATCCCCAACCCCAAGACAGCATTTTCAACAAATGGTACTTGTTCAACTGGTGGTCAGCATGTAAAAGAATTCAAATCAATACATACTTATCTCCCAGTACAAAGCTCAAGTCCAAGTGGATCAAGAACCTCAACATAAAACCAGACACACTGAATGTATTAGAAGAGAAAGTGGAGAAAACTCTCAAACAAATGGGCACAGGGGATATTTTCTTGAACAGGAAACCAATGGTTTATGCTCTAAGATCAAGAATTGACAAATGGAACCTCATAAATTTGCAAAACTTCTGTAAATTAACAGGCAATAGGGCAAAAAGGCAACATAAAAATTGGGAAATTATCTTTACGAATCCTACATCTGATAGAGAACTAATAACCAATGTATGCAAAGAACACAAGAAGTTAGACAACAGGGAACCAAATTAACCCTATTAAAAAGTGTGGAAGAGAGCTAAACAGAAAAATCTCAACTGCAGATACTCTTATAGCTGAGAAGTACCTAAAGAAATGTTCAACATCCTTAAGCATCAGGAAATGTAAATCAAAATGACAGTGAAATTCCACCTCATAGTGGCTAAGATCAAAAATTATGCTGACAACAAATGCTGGTAAGGATGTGGAAAAAGAGGAACACACCCCCATTGGTGGTGGGACTTTGGAAATCAGTCTGGTGGTTTCTCAGAAAATTGGGCCTAGTACCTCTGGACCCAGCTGTACCATTTATGAGTATATACACAAAAGATGCTCCAACATATAATAAGACCACATACTCTACTATGTTCATAGCAGTCTTATTTATAATAGCCCAGATGTCCCTCAACAGAGGGATGGATACAGAAAATATGGTACATTTGCACAATGGAATACTACTCAGCTATTGAAAACGATGTCTCTATGAAATTCATAGGCAAATGGATGGAGCTAGAAAATATCATCCTGAGTGAGGTAACCCAATCACAGGAAAATGCACATGGTATGTACTCACTCTTAAATGGATATTAGGCAAACAGCTTGACATACCATATAACTCACAAACCACAAGAAGTTCTAGAGGAAGGAAGACCAAAAGGTGGATGCTTCAGTCCTACTTAGAAGGAGGAACAAAATAATGAAGGAGAGTAGATAGTGGGAGGAAATGAGGCGGGCCGGGGGAAAAGAGTGGCAGAATCAGGTATGGGAGAAAATTGAGGGGATGTACAGAGGGTCAGCAGGGATGAACAGAGGTGTATAACAAAGGGGGATAGGGAACTGGGGGTAGCAAACAAAATATCCAAGAGGCCAGGAAAGCAAGATCCTCTGAGGAACCCATGGGGATTAATAGCTAAAATTGTGAAGAACTCAAAACTACAAATAGTATCTGTTATTCCTCATATGCTGAAACTCTGTGTGTGTGTGTGTGTGTGTGTTGACAATAAAAATGGACCATGTTAAGACCCAATTTCTGAAGAAAACACACCCTATGCTACAGAATATAGGGAAATAAATTTCAAACTGATGGTCTCTGTCCCTTAGCAGTTTTATTAGTGCACTGAGTACATCAGTAGCACTATTAGCTACCCAATAGTGAAAAAGTTTCCCAATTAGTTTGAAAATTGATATTATATATTATCGATAATATAATTATATATATATATCAATGTGTATGTGAGAGTGAGAGATAGGGTCACATTTATCATTATATGTATATTGATGAAGTTCTCAAAGACTAAATAGGTGAAATGGTATCACAAGAGGGGTACAAGAGCTCTTAAAGATCAAGGGGGAATAAAAATAATTATTATGCAAAAAAGAAATATCAGATGCAAACATATAGGACAATTTCAGCTCTAGCAAGTAGAAGCAGAAAAAAAGTGAGGGATACTCACAGAGAAGGATATGTAAAAGCAAATTTTTTGTAAATATATTATATTAAAACCTAGTTCCTTTAGATACTAACCTGTAAATTAAAGTATTTTAAACATTCAGGTTTTCTACATTATTCTTTTGTCTTTGAAGATTACAATTGCAATATTTCCAATTTCCTCCCTCTAAACATTGCCATATATCACTCACTGAATGATTTGATATCATTCAAATTAATGGCATACAATATAGAGATATTTTCAAGAATTAATAAAATATAGATATAAACTGAATGATAACTAAAGTTTCCCCTGAGAAAAGAAAGAGCCATAAATTTTTAGTGAAGTGGTTTTTTTCTTTCTTTTTAAAAAAGTCTAATATTAAAAGCCTCTGAGACTGTATGATTTTGTAAACCCATTTGTGTAATTATGAGCTCTGGGCACTGAAGTGTATTCTCGACTGATGGTTAATTGCATCAGGGTATTATTCTTTAATATTTATATTAAGTCTATGAAAACAACCAGAATTTTACATGAACAAGACAAAGGAGTTACTTTGGATCTTGAACATGGACCAGCAAAGAATAAGCTTAAATAAGTAAGTGCTGAAAAGGATGGATGATAGAGACCTCATGGAAACCTTGATAGCTCATCATAAGAAAAAAATTTGAGAGGAAACTGGCCTATAAAGTTTCTTGTATGATGATTTGTTAATTTATGCTCTGTGCTGTATTAAGGTGGGCTGATATGATATATATGTCAATTTTATTTCATTCCCCATGAATTGTGTTTGTCAAAGACACCTCAGACAACAAAGGTGAGAGCAAAGTCTCTGTCCTAAAGCAGTCTTACAATATTATGAGTGTGATATAAAAAGGAAAGGTGGATAACCACAGTATTAGGTTTTTTTCACATACTCATCCTATGAGTCCCTCAAAATTGTTTCTTAAGAAATTCTGTAATTATGAAGGCGACAAAGAATAGCAAGTAAAGAAGAACAACAGTAGTGTCTTGAACTATTACTAAAGGATTTGTGAGCTCTGGACTCTGCCCTGTATATTCTATGTAGCTTATTTCTCTTTATTTATCTAATCGCATCCAGTTTGATGATTACCAGTTTGTTTTGTGGAAAACAAGAAGTACAGCCTTTCTATCAGTTGTACAACAGAGAATTGAGCAAAAAATATAGCAATACGTTTGAAGTGGATCACCTAACTCTTACATGGACATTCTTATTTTTTCTGAATGGTCTTGCTTAATCATTCCCAATAATAGCCTTTTATGTGTTTCATTTCTTATAAATTCAGGAGATTCATGTTTTTCCCTTTGGAGATTCCTCATATTTCCACAAAAACTAGGCTAGTCATACATTACAGGCAAATAACACAAATAATAACATAGTAACTCAAAACATATCTGCAACAGCCTCCAGGATAGTCTTGAAACTGTCCATATCCTCCTCCATTCAAATAAAATATCACACTGAATCATAACATAAAATCAGATTTCTATTTCATTCTACTCAGAAGCCCAGATCGTATAATACATACTTTAGATGTATATGCCTCTAGATTGTAACCTCTAAATTCAAGACTAACAAAAATATATTTTCAGATAGGCTAGAAACAATAATAAAAATGTAACCGCTGTAAAGTATACACACAAGTAACATTTGCACACACTGAGCAGATTGTAGCCTTATAAATTTAGGAGTGAGAGGGGACGGGAGAACTGGCTATGAATTTGGAAAAAATACAAGGAGGGGTATGTGAGAAGACCTGTAAGGAGTAGGGGTGTTAAATGATGTAATTACATTATAATTTCAAAATCTAAAAAAATGAAAGATTATTGTTCAAAAAACTGCATTTTCATATGTTTAACATATAACTTTGAGGATACATTACATATACTATTGCCTAGTTCACATCCTGCAAACAGTAATGTCAATAAATTCTAGTTTATGCTATTTTAAATGGCAATAACTAAGTAAAAACTTTTTGTGATGGTTGAAAATAAAAAACTTTATTTCATAAGATCAAGAAAGATGTAATTTTGAATTTGTTTATCTTTCTTTCTTATTTCTATAATGCTTAGAAAGCTGTTAGTATCTCTAAGACTTGATATATTTATATTTGACAATTCCTAGAAAGTACAATTTCACTGAATAGAAACTGAAAATGGTCAAATCAATTGTATGACTAATATGAATCTATAATATATTTGCAAAATATTCAAATATTATGAATAATAGTAGGTGAGATTAAACTTCGTATAATTCAAATAAATACCCTGCACGTTAAAATATTATTTTCTATTTATATGATGAAACTTTTTATTTTCCTTTATATATAAGTATTCTTTAATAAATTAAAGATAATAATTATATCTATTTCCTTTTCATTTCCCATGGCTTATACTATGGTTAACACAAAGGATGCTTCAAAAACTACATGTCAACATTAAATAGACTTTTTATTGGGTTATAAACTTTGGTCATAATAAATGTGACTTCAGAACTTTAAGCAAATATTTGCTGTACTTTCTTCTCCTAAAAATGTCCCCGTAAAATTGAAGAATTTTAATCTCATCATTGAAGGCATCATAACTTTCATATATTCAAAGTTCATGACATAAATTTTGACAGTCATAAGAAAATTTAAAAGGCAGAAAAATGGGTATGTGAAGTTTAGAACTTGGTCTAAAGCATAATTTAGAATATCTTACCAGCTTGGGCACCGATGCCTTTAAAAATCATGTCCATCAAAACTCTAACTTTCTACTTAGGGGGCAAACTTTTTAGCAAGTATTAAAATATGTATAGAGGTTTCTCAAAAAACTAACAATAGATTTATCACATAATTCGACTGTAGCACTAACAGATATTTACACAAAGCACTCCAAATCATCACATCACAGAGACACATAACAGTTTTGACTGAGTATTCACAATAGGTGAGTTATGGAAGCCTCCCAACAGAGGAATGGTTAAAGGAAATCTGATATGTATAATTAATTTTTTCATCCATAACATAACAAAATGTTGTCATTTGAAAGAGAATAAATGCTACTAGAAATCATATTAAGCAAAGTACACCAGTCTCAGAAATCATAACTTTTTTCAATAAAAATTGAGGCATGTTTAGTTTTATCAGTAATTACAAACACTTGTATTTTGCTGCTCCTAGATTTTATATGTGTTTAAAGTCAAGTACCTGCATATGATATAAAATCAGTAGTGAAACTCTATAAAGATAAAAGAAGACAAATGACGGTGGGCACTTAAGGGAAAATGGGTGAAATGTTTTCAATATACAGTATAGACTCACATCATATGTCTTAGGTGTCACAAAATCTTGGACAATAATATCTACAATGACACTTAAAGTATATATTGTCATGCTGATAGAATTCTTAATGTAAGATATACACAGTGATGATGTTTTCCTATCTGTAAGGCTACCCACCCATATTTTGCAGATGGGCAATATTCTTTGGTATAAACACACGGAGGTATGTAGATGAAATAAAAATTGAGCCCCACATAGTACAACTTCAATAACATGGGACGAAACTACTTACATCCTGATTATGGCTTATCACTATCTGTTCTTCTGAAGTAAAGTAGAAATATCATTTCTCATGAAAGGTGAAATTTCTTACTGAGTTACCAAGGTGCAATTATTACTGAATAGATTCTAGGTATATCATCTATATAGAATGTTATATAAGAGACAATTATTGAGATTTTGAGTAACAAATGTTTGTAATATTGGACTCAAATAACTATCATTGGTTGTATTGTATTAAGAAAGAGTCTCAAGAAATTTTTGTCAAGAAATTTATTTTCATACACTTTATTCTGGTTGCAGTTCACAACCCCCAAATCCTCCCAGATCCTTCCAACCTACCCACCTACTTTCCCTCTCTCTTTAGAATACTAGCAGTGAATCAAAAACAAAACAAAATAGAAAAGAAGAAGGAAGGAAAGAAAAAAGGAAGAAAGGAAGGAAGGAAGGAAGGAAGGAAGGGAGGGAGGGAGGGAGGGAGGGAGGGAGGGAGGGAGGGAGGAAGGAAGGAAGGAAGGAAGGAGGAAGGAAGGAAGGAAGGAAGGAAAATAAACATACTCATAAAAACAGAAAACCGGAAACCATAATATACAGTCAAAAACTCAGTAAGACAAAAATAATCAAGAATTTTGAAAGGAGGCAGAGAAAAATGTTCAGTGTACAGCTTGAAAACTGGAGTTTGAATACCTAAGACCAGTGAAAACCGGTAAAAATGATAGCATGTCCCTGTAAATGCAGTACTTGGGGTAGGGGTAGAAACAAGAAAATTCAGACACTTGCTATAGAAGTTATTTGCTATTTTTGATCTTTTTAACTAATTAATTCATTTACTTTATATCCTGATCTTAGCTTCCCCTTCCCCCTATCCTCCTGGACCCTCCCTCTCACCTCATCTCCCCGCCATACTCCCAACACCACGTTCTCCTCAAAAACAACTCAGTAAAAGGAAGGCCTCCCATGGGTATCAACCGACCTTGGCCTTTCAACATTGCAGTAGGGTAGGTTCATCTTCTCCTATTGTGACTAGGCAAGGAAGCACAGTTAGAGGAAGAGGGTCCGGAAATGGGGAACAGAGTCAAACTCAGATACTGCACTTGCTTTGAGGAGTCCCATATGAAGACCAAGATGTACAATTGCTACATATGTGCTGAGGATGGCTGTATATTGAATTATTATATTTAGTTATGAGCCTTGTATCCAGAATCTCTCCAAGACTTTTATCATAAAGGGTGATAAATTTTATTTAGTTAGTTAGTTAGTTAGTTATTGTCTTAGATATTTTATTTATTTACATTTCAAATATTTCCCCTCTCCCCTCTATACATACCCCCCCTCGACAAGGTTCTGTGGGGATGTTCCCACTCCTAGCCACTCCCTCTTCAATGCTCAGGCACTCCCCTACATTGGGAAAACAAGATTTCACAGGACCAAGTCTTGACAATGCCATCCTCTACTACATATGTACCTGGAGCCATGGGTCCCTTCATGTGCACTCACTGGTTGATGGTTTAGTCCCTGGGAGCTCTGGTGGGGTCTGGTTGGTTGATGTTGTTCTTCCTATGGTATTGCAAAAGCCTTCACCTCCTTCATTCTTTTCTCTCACTCCTCCACTGGAGACCCCCTTTTCAGTCTAATGGTTAGCTGCAACCATCCTCATCTGTATCAGTAGAGCTCTGGCAGTGGCCTCTCAGGAGACACACGTATCGGGCTTCTGTCAGCAAGCACTTCTCGGCATCAGCAATACTGACTGGGTTTGGTGGCTGCACATGGGATGGATCCCCCAGATGGGGCAGTCTCTGGATGATCTTTTCTTCAGTTTCTGCTCCACTCTTTGTCCCTGTATTTCCTTCTGTGAGTATTTTGTTCTTCCTTCATGGGCTTCATATGATCTGTGAATTTTTTCTTAGGTATTCAAGCCTTTGTGCTAATATACATTATTAGTGAGTCTCGTGCCATGTGTGTTCTTTTGTGACTGGATTATGTCACTCAGGTTGGTATTTTCTAGTTTTCATCCATTTGTCTATGAATTTCATAAAATCATTGTTTTTTAATAGCTGAGTAGTACACCATTTGTTTAAATGTGCCCATTTCTGTATCCATTCCTCTGTTGAATAACATCTGGGTTCTTTACAGCTATTATAAATAAGGCTGCTATAAACACAGTAGAGCATGTGTCCTTGTTATATGTTGGATGATCTTTTGGGTGTATGCCCAGTAATAGTATAGCTGGGTCCTCAGGTAATACTATGTCCAATTTTCTGAGGAAATGCCAGATGCCAGACTGACTTTCAAACTAGGTTTACCAGCTTGCAATCCCATCAACAATGAAGAAGTGTTCCTCTTTCTTGACATCCTTGGCAGCATATGCTGTAACCTGAGTTTTTTATCTTAACCATTCTGACTGGTATGAGGTGGAATCTCAAGATTGTTTTAGTATGCATTTCTCTGATGACTAAGGATATTTGTGATAAGATTAAAAATGGACGTTTTCTATCAGTTCCCACAAGAAAGATCTGCTTGCTCTGCCATGTGGTCCACAAACTGCCCGCTCCTGGCTGTCTCCCTTTTAGCTACCCTCTTGGTGCGGTCCCCTAGGTGGTCCCCTAGGTGGCTGTTACAATGCCGCCCTCTCTCTCTCTCTCTCTCTCTCTCTCTCTCTCTCTCACCCCACACACACACACACACACACACACACACACACACACACACACACACACACACACACACACCCCTATATCGTTCTGCTGGCCCTGCATGCTCTTACTCTGCATGAGAAACAGAATCAGATCCACAGGCTCCAACTGCCTCTCTGTCATTTCTTTCATACACTGTCCTGTTTGGCCCAGTAAAAACAAAGTTTGAAAAACTTATAATTTAGCAATTAGATTTATATGTTACGTTCTCAATCCAAAATTCATCCACACAATAAATTCTTTGCCAATAAATAAAGATATAAACCGCGTACCTAGACAAGATAAAATAGATCTAGTTTACCTAAATCTGAACCATCATCCTCTGTAGACTACATCTTCATCCCATCCTTTCTTTTCCCTCTCACCTTACAAAAACTTTGTCCCTGCCCTACTCTCTACTGTCCAATCATTTATCACCTTGACATCAACCTACAGATGCTGAACATTGCTTTAGGTGCTTCTTGGTCATTCGATATTCCTCAGCTGAGAATTTTTTGTTTAACTCCGTACCCCATTTTTAATAGGATTATTTGATTCTATGGAGTTAAACTTCTTGAGTTCTTGTGTATATTAGATATTAGCCCTCCACTGGATCTAGGATTAGTAAAGATCTTTTCCCAATGTGGTGGTTGTCATTTTGTCCTAATGACAGTGTCCTTTGCCTGAGAGAAGCTTTGCAATTTTATGAGGTCCCATTTGCTGATTCTTAATCTTAGAGAATAAACCATTGGTGTTCAGCTCAGGAAATTGTCCCTTTTGCCTATGTGTTCAAGGCTTTTCTGCACTTTCTCTTCTATTAGTTTCACTGTATCTAGTTTTATGTGGAGGCCTTTGATCCACTTGGACTTGAACTTTGTACAAGTCTTTAGGATGGGTCAATTTGCATTCTACTACGTGCTGACCTCCAGATGAACCAGGACCATTTGTTGAAAATGCTGTCTTTTTTCAATTGAATAGTTCTAGCTCCTTTGTCAAAGATCAAGTGATCATAAGTGTATGGGTTCATCTCTGGGTCTTCAATTCTATTCCACTGGTCTACCTGCCTGTCTCTGTACCAATTCCATGCAGTTTGGCAATGAGTTTTGTCAAAAGTTTCTCATCATCTAGTCAGATGATCATATATGATTTTTTCTTTTAGTTTGTTTATACAGTGGATTATATTTATGGATTTTTGCATGTCATACCAGCCCTGCACCTTTGGTAGTAAGTCTATTTGATTATGGCACATGATGTTTATGATGTGTTCTTGAATTCAGTGTGCAAATATTTTACTGAGTATTTTTGAATCAATGTTCATAAGGGACATTGGTTTGCAATTCTCTCTCTTGTTGAATCTTTGTGTGGTTTAGGTATCAAGATGACTGTGGCTTCATAAAAGGAACATGGCAGTGTTCCTTTTGTTTCGATCTTGTGGAATAGTTTGAGTAATATTTGTATTATCTCTTCCTTGAAAGTCTGCCTAAATTCTGTACTAAGATAATCTGGCCATGGGATATTTGGTTTTGGAGACTTCATGACTGCTTCTATTTTCTTAGGGGTTATAGGCATATTTATAATGTTTACTTGATCTTGATTTAACATTGGTAATTTGTATCTATCAAAAAATCATCATTCTGGGTCTTCAATTCTATTCCATTGATCTACCTGCCTGACTCTGTACCAATACCATACAATTTTTATCACTTTTTCTCTATAATACACCTTTAGGTAAGGGATGGTGATTCCCCCATAAGTTCTTTTATTGTTGAAAATAGTTTTTGCAATCTTGGTTTTTTGTTATTCCAAATGAATTGGCAAATTGCTCTTTCTAACTCTATGAAGAACTGAGTAGGAATTGGGATAGGGATTGCATTGAATCTGTGTTGGGCACAATGGCCATTTTTACAATATTAATCCTGCCAATCCATGAGCATGGAAGATCTTTCTGCCTTCTGAGATCTTCTTCAATTTCTTTCTTCAAAGATTTGAAGTTCTTGGCTTACAGATATTTCACTTGCTTGGTTAGAATCACAACGAAGTATTTTGTATTATTTGTGACTATTGTAAAGGGTGTCATTTTCCTAAACACTTTGTCAGCCTGTTTATCCTTTGAGTAGAGGAGGGCTACTGATTTGTTTGAGTTAATTTTATATCCAGTCAAGTGTGCTGAAGTAGTATTTCAGGCTTAGGAGTTTTCTGGTTGAACTTTGTAGTCACTTAAATAAACGATCCTATCATCTGAAATAGTGATATTTTGACTTCTTCTTTTCCATTTTGTATCCCTTGGAACTCCTTTTATTGCAAGATTTCTATGGCTAGGACTCAAGAACTATATTGAATAAGTAGGAAGACAGTGAGCAGCCTTGTCCTGTCACTGATTTTAGTGGGATTGCTTCAAATTTCTCTCCATTAAGTTGGATGTTGGCTACTGGTTTGCTGTATATGGCTTTTATTATGTTTAGGTATGTGCCTTGAATTTCTGATCTTTCCACGACTCTTATCATGAAGAGGTGTTGAATTTTGTAACATGACTTCTCAGCATCTTATAAAATGATCACATTTTTTTTCATTGAGTTTGTTTATATAGTGGATTAGTTGATGGATTTCCAGATATTGCACAATCTTGGCATTCCTCATTTGAAGCATACTTGGCAAAAGATCATTTTGATGTGTTCTTAGATTCAGTTTGCAAGAACTTTATTAAGTATTTTTGCATCAATATTCATTAGCATAATTGGTCTGAAGTTATCTTTTCTTGTAGCTTTTTGTGTGACTTAGGTATTAGAGTAATTGGGGCTTCAAAAAACAACTGGGTAGTATTCCTTCTGTTTCTATCCTGTGAAGTTGTTTGGAGAGTATTAGTATTAGACCTGCTTTCAATGTCTGATATAATTCTACACTAAAGCCATCTGGTGCAGGGCTTTTTTAGGTTGGGAGACTTTAATGACTGCTTTTATTTCTTTATGAGTTTGAGACTGTTTAGATGGTTTTCTGGTCCTGATTTCACTTTGGTACCTGGTGTCTGTCTACAAAATTGTCCATTTCATCCATATTTTCCAGTTTTGTTGAGTATAGGCCTTTGTAATAGGATCTGATGATTATTTTTTCATTTCCTCAGTTTCTGTTGTTATGTCTCTTTTCATTTCTGATTTTGTTTATTTGTTTATTTTGTTTATTTATTCTCTCTGTGTCCTCTGCTAAGTCTGGCTACAGGTTTATCTATCTTGTTGATTTTCTCAAAGAACCAGATTCTGTTTTGTTGATTCTATGTATAGTTTTTGTTTATTTCTACTTGGTCATTTTCAGCCCTGAGTTTGATTACTTCCTGCTGTCTACTCCTCGCAGGTGCATTTGCTTCTTTTTGTTCTAGAGCTATCAGATTTGCTGTCAAGCTGTTAGTGTATTCTCTCTCCAGTTTCTTTTTGAGGCACTCAGAGTTATGAGTTTTCCGCTTAGCACTCCTTTCATTGTGTTCCGTAAGTTGTGCTATGTTGTCCCTTCATTTTCATTAACTTCTAAAAAGTCTTTATTTTTTTTATTGCTTCCTTGACCAAGTAATCATTGGGTAGAGTGCTGTTCATCTTCCATATGGGCTTTCTGGGTTTTTTTTGTTTGTTTGTTTGTTTGTTTTCTGTTTTTTATTATTGTTGTTATTGAAACCAGCCTCAGTTTATGGTGATCTGATAGGAAGCATGAGATTATTTCAATCTTCTTATATCTGTTGAAGCATGTTTTGTGACCAAATATGTGGTCAATTTTGAAGGAGGTACCACGAGGTGCTGAGAAGAAGGTATATTCTGTTGTTTTAGGGTGAAATGTTCTATAGATATCTATTAAATCCATTTTGGTTTGCGGCTTCTGCTAGTTTCATTGCATCTCCTGTTTTTAATTTCTGTTTCAATCTGACCTGTATGTTTGCTAAATTGGTGTTGTGTGCTTTGAACTTCATTTAGGTTTCTTTTACCAAATGTGGCAGCTGCCCTTGCATTTTGGGGGCTTAAATGATCAGAATTGAGTTTCTCCTTGTGGATATTTCTTTGATGGATATAAGTGTCCTTCCTTAAATTTTGATTAATTTTGGTTTGTAAAGTCTATTTTTATTGGATACTATAATTGCTACTCCATCTTATTTCTTGAACCATTTGCTTGGAAGTTTTTCCAGCCTTTTCCTTTGAGTGATGTCTGTCATTGTCTCTGAGGTTTGTTTCCTATAGGCAGCAGAATGCGGGGTCTCGTTGCCTATTCAGTTTGTTAATCTGTCTTTTTATTAGAGACTAGGTCCATTCATGTTAATAGATATTAAAGGAAAGTGATTATTGCTACTTTCTGTTATTTTTTGTTGTGAGGTTGAATTGTGTTTGTGTTTTCTTCTTTTGGGTTTTGTTGCAAGAAAGTTGATTTTCTTGATTTTCTTGGGTATTTAGCTTTCTCTCCTTGTGTTGAATTTTCCATCTGTTATTTTTTTTAGGGCTGGTTGTGTAAAGATATTACTGTACAATTTGGTTTTATCTCATGAAATATCTTGGTTTCTCCATCTATATTAATTGGGGGTTTTTGGATACAGTAGCCTGGGCTGGCATTTGTGTTCTTTTGGGTCTATGACATCAGTCCAGGATCTTCTGGCCTTTTATAGTTTCTGGTAAACAGTTTAATTAATTTTGATAGCTATGCCTTCATATGTTATGACCTTTTTCCTTACTGCTTTTAATATTCTTTGTTTTATTTTGGGCGTTTAGTGTTTTGGCTATTATGTGACGGGAGGTGATTCTTTTCTGGTCCAATCTATTTGGAGTTCTGTAGGCTTCTTGTATGCTTATGGGTATCTCTTTTTTTAGGTTAGGGAAGTTTTCTTCTATGATTTTGTTGAAGATTTTTACTGGTCCTTTGAGCTGGGAGTCTTCACTCTCTTCTATACCTATTATCCTTAGGTTTGATCTTCTCATTGAGTCCTGGATTTCCTGTATGTTTTGGACCAGTAGCTTTTCCTTTACATTATCTTTGACAGTTAGTCAATGATTTCTATGAATCTTCTGCTCTGGATTCTCTCTTCCATCTCTTGTATTCTGTTGGTGAAGCTTGTATCTACAGCTCCTTGTCTCTTCTTTTGGTTTCTATATCGGGTTATTTTCATACATGTTCTTTCTTGATTCTTCTATTTCCATTTTAATTCCTTCAACTGTTGTTTGTTTGTGTTTTCCTGGAATTCTTTCAGAATTTTTTTGATTCCTCTCTGTGAGCTTCTACTTGTTTATTAATGTTTTTCCTGTGTTTCTCTAAAACATCAGCCTAGTTGACTGGAATGATTCCTATTCCAAGAAGCATTATATTTTTATCTCTCATCAATAATAAAAATGATCACATAATGGAATTCTCATTGACAGATAATATATATTAACTAAAGGTATTGGGCATATTTTATCACTTTCACATAAAGAGAAAAATTAAAATAGGTATTATTTTTTCACAGTTCTCAATAAATGGTGAATAATGAAAACCAGAAAACAACAGAATGAACCCTGCTAAGACCATCTCCTACAGCTTTAGTGTAATACACAGAAGGAAAAAACAGCAACCAGGGAGCATGTGGGTGGAACAACTTGGTATGAAAGGCACATTACATGAGGTTAGGAATTCTGAAATGAATCCTCATAATTTCCAATTGTTTCATAGTTTCAATGGGGAAAATGTAGCTAGAAATCCAGATAATAGAGAAATAATAAAGAGACAAGTTCCCTATTTTTGTGGTAATTATGTGACACAGCTCAGTGGAAAAGCATTCCATAAAGACCGCTGGGCTCAAAGCAGAACTCAGCTTCACCAGGAGTCAAAAGGCCCAGTGAACTTCAATTGGGATTTCAAAAGAATGAGGCAGCGTGTTTGCATATATACAAAGGGCAACAAACCAGCATGCTGCCTTTGAGAACAGTGCCACTAAATGTATGTTTAAGCTGGAATGTTGCCAACAATTCTATTTGGGAGAGCTAAGATGATTGTCAATAAGCCGGTCTGAGAGAAAGTCAAGCCAAGAGATGGCTGATTATTGAGTTCCCCAATCTGTGGGATGGTAACATGCTAAGGCTATTTATTTTTTTATAGCTACCCCACAGGGAGAAGTTCTTTAATATTTCCTTATGTATCATGGAAATAGTTAGCAATACAGGTTCTACAAAATAGAACCTTATGCCATTACCTGTCTTGGTCTATATTGCTGTTTGTCAGCCAAGTGACTGCTTCTACCTCAAGGACCAGCTCAAAATTTTAGGGATGATCATCCTACTTCCCAGGAAAGTGTTGCTACACAAACTGCCATTTTATATGTATTTCCCTGCCGTGTTCTTTATGTTTTACCTTTATTATCTAATCTCAAAGGACTACTCAAGCTTAAAACTAAAACTGACCAATTTGAAATAGGCCAACTTGGATCTACAGTCTAATAACACTACTCATTTCATCAATGACTTTGCAGAGAAAAACAAACAAACAAACGTGTTTTGATGCTAGGATAAAACATCATAGCAAAACATGACAGGAAAGAGCTACTGGCCCTGAAATTCCCAGTGACTGGAAACCCTAATCCAAACCCTAAGCCTAACCCAAACCTTAACCCTCTGCACTGGTTGTTGATTTTCAACTTGACACAAACAGACATATCTGAGAGGACAGAATCTCAGATGAGCAAATGCCTCCATAAGATTGGCCTGTGGACAAGCCAACTGGACATTTTCTTAATGATTGATGTGGAAGGTGCCAGCTCTTATGAATGGTGCCTCCCCCAGGGACCTCTTTCTAAGTTGTTTAGGAACACAAACTGAGCAAACCATGAAGAACAAGCCTCAGCTTCAGTTTGTGCCTTGAGTTACAGCCCCGACTTCCCGCAGCAATGGTTACTGTAAGATGAAATGAACATTTGTCATCCAAGTTGGCATGGTCTTTAATCATAAAAGAAATAAAAACATAGTTAAGACAGTGGCTAAAAGGAAAATCCTAAGAAGAGCAAATACCAATAAAGATAAAATGTAAGAACATACATACATGGGTAATATGAGACATAACCATCACAGAAATTTTTGAGTAACTACTGATGTGAACATGTGTATAACCTAATGCTCAGAAATTCTACTCATAGGTAACCTCTAACAGAAATGTGAATATTTACCAAAATACATAAAATACATCATTTATAGTAATACTGTGGACTGTACCCAAAGACTAGAATTATCCTACATAAAATTCAACACTATAAATATAGTCACAAAATAAGATAATATAAATTAACTATATGAAAATGTCATTTATGATTTCCATAAGATTTTCTTATATAAATTGTGTTATATCTTGTAAATATTCTGGTGGTGAACATATTTAAGAGATAGAAAAGATCATGGGAGACTACCCGAGAAAGGGAAGTATAGAAGTAGATATAGATGTGGAAAATGGAGTTGTTGGCAGAGGGTGTTGCCTGATGCTGGTGTCTATGAAGCATTTAGGAAATATCATGAGGTGCATATTAGTAACAACATGTTTTAAAGTAAAAGAACTAAGTCTTAGAGGGGCTGAGCATGTTCTGTGGGGGTTTTTTTGTGGTAACTTTCTACAACTTACAATTACCTAAGAAGAGAGCCTTGGTTGAGTAACTATGTTGATCCGGTAGCATAAGTGATTGATTTTGCTGCTCCTAGTTGTGGATAAGATGTGAATAGTTACTTGAGTTTCTTCCTTGACCTCGCTTCAGTGATTCCTGGCATATTACTTATATTTCTATAGCTGTGACAAAACAACATGGCCAAAAGCAACTAGGGAAAGAAACGGTTTGTTTCAGCTTATCGTTCCATATCCCAATCTATCACTGAAAGTCCTGACAGGAACTCAAGATAGGAACCTGAGGCAGAAACTGGAAACCAGGGCTATGGAATAGTTCTATACGGGCTTCCTGCCCCATCCAATATCATCTGCTGACTATATACCCCGGTGAGCTGGGCCTTCCCGTCAACTGTTGCCTTAATGGTTAACTCCAAAGCTAAAAGAAAATTGTTTTAGTTAGAGTTTCATTGCTGAGATGAAAAGGGTATATTCAGCTGACCCTTCCAGAGCACTGTTCATCATTGAAGGAAGTCAAGATGTGAACACAAACAGACCCAGACACTGGAGACAGGAGCTGATGCAGAGGGGTGCTGCTTACCGACTTTCTCATCATGGCCTGCTCAGCCTGATTTCTCATAGAACCCAGGGCCACCCACTCAAGGATTGAGCCACCAACAATGAGCTGGTCCCTTTCCCATCAATAACTAATTAAAAAAAAAATGCCGAATGGCCACATCTTAGGGCAGCATTTTCTCAATTAAGGTCCCCTCCTTTCAGATAACTCTAGCTTGTGTTTCAAGTTGACATAAGAGTAGTCAGCACAGAGGTGTTTTCTCAGATAAGATTTTGTTTTCCCAGATAGGTCTAGGTTTCTCATCAAGATGACAAAAACCAACCAACATAACATTAAATTCAGGTGATCTTTACTATAATGGCTATAAATTTTTTAATTTATTTATTTTCTGTCCGTTTGTGTAATATGACACATTGTACATTCTATAAAAAGACTAGAAGAGGTTTTGGATTCCTTCGGGTTAGTTACAGGTATTTGAGCAACCTACATGAACAGAAACTCGGCTATTATCCTTCAGAAGGCAGCAAACACTGTTAACTGAGGAACTATTCTAAAACTCTTGATATAGAATATTTCCATATTGCCATAAGAGAATATAATTGGATAACACATAACTGAAAGTATTTATTAGAAGCAAGTAAAACTATTCCATGTTCGTAGGCCTCCTAACTGACTGTTTAACATACTACTACATCTTCTCTCAGGATCAGCTTTACAAATGGCTCTCAGACAGAAGAAAGCAGGTATGACACCTTAGTCAATCAGTCACTCCATAGACACTCACAGAACCTGTGAAATGAAAGTCCATTATATAACAAGGAAGTCTCGGGGTACATACAAAGATGGGAAAAAAAAATAGACACCAAGGTGAAAAGATGAAACTGAAACATAAATACCAGAGAAAGTAAAGATAAGCCTAAAACTTTAAATTTACCCAAGTCAAACAGGATTGGATAACTTAGAGGGGTGTACAGGAGCACACTCACATGAATGTGTGTAAAGAGAAAATGAAGAAGATGCTTAGAATCTGATAAGTATTAGAATCTTATTGGAATAAGGTAGAATAAAAGAATGACACACATGCAATAAAGCCTTCAAAGTCACCAGCTTCATAACATATCTGTTTCAAATATTCATGTCATTATCCAGACCTAAGTTTTAGCCAAAGTTGGGTACCGGTCTTCCAAAAGGATTCAAGCTAAAGATTTCTTGCTCCATTTACCACAGGGCTATTTGTCATTTTCATTTTAAGTCAATAGCTCAAAGCCACTATGTCAAATGCCCACCCAGACCAAGCCAGCCAGAGTCACATCAGCAAGCAGACTTTGGCCCTGACCTTTTCATATTCTGTATTTGACTGCCTGGGCCATCAGTGGGTTTCTTGCCTCTATGTTTACAACTTCACTAAACTGTAAAGAGGGGACCGTCAGTCAATATACCAAGCCCAGAAAGGTCACAGCGACAGCTTACTATTTGCCAATGATTTTTAATCATTCACTCTGGAATACACCCGAGACTCTACAGTTAATTCCATTTGTTATTGACAGAAAAAAATTCACCTAGCCTTCATTTCTACTATGAAATGAAGAGACAAAACACAGACCCAAGGAATCCCACTACACTGTGTAGACTGAGGATGATTCAGTTCACTTCAAATTTTTATTTTTGTACCTTTTACACATATAGCAATATGTTGGTAATTGATAGAACACAAAAGAGGCTAAACCATACCCCTTATCCTACTCTTTTGACAAATATGTAGTGGGACATCTCAGAGCTACATAACTTACATGTTTTCAAGTCTTTTGCAACCTGTGAATGTTAAATGAAATAAATACATTTAATATATTGGTTAAAAGCTTATACTACCTTAGAGTGGAACACTTTATCCTCCAAAAGGTTTCTTTCTCCATTTCAACACTGATTGCAGTTGGTGCAAAATAATTGCTATTTGGGCGACCTTGTGCCTGTACACCTATACACTGTAGGATACTTCACAACACCAGTAATTGTTAGTAGTTCCTCCTCAATATTTCAGCAAAGAACTTGCATTTAAATGTCTCCTGTGAGGCAAAATTACCCCTGAATAAAAAACCAATGACTATAAAAATATATGATCAATTTATAAATTGTTGATACATTGCTAATGAAAGAAATCAATATGACAAATTTTGCATATAAGAAAAGAACTGTATCTTCTACAATTTGACTTTCCATGAGTGTGTGTGTGTGTGTGTGTGTGTGTGTGTGTGTGTGTGTGTGTGTGTGTGTGTGTGTGTGCATGAGCCTGTGCCCTGTGCATGTATAAAATGGTTAGAGAGCAGAAAGGTTATAATATTGATTCTTAATTCTGGCAACAAATTATAATTATTAAAAGAACAATTTTAAAAATCTGGAGGGAGGACTTTGGGAGCATACATGGTTTAAAGTTCCTGCTGTGGTTCTACTTTTTACTCATCCAAAACAGATATAAAATAAAAGTATACATTAAATACAGGTGACACAGCCTCATCTAGAGTTGCTAAATCAGCAGGCCTAAGGTGGGACTAGGTCATTCAAATTATACATTTTAATAAGATTACATCATACCTATGATACTGATCCAAGGAACACTTTGAGATCTATGGTTCTAATTTAACAATGGTTCTCAACTTATTGGCAGTGCTTTTTCTTTCTAAAATGGATGAGGAGAAATTTTTAATTTTAATTTTATCCAGTAAATGTTTTCACATCCTTTCTCCTCCTCTATCTTCCCCCAAGATCCTCTCAAACTTGATACTCACCCAATTATCCAACTTTATGTTCTTATTCCATCAAATATCACAAACTAATAATCAAACATCTATTTATTGATCAATCAATAGATAGATAGATAGATAGATAGATAGATAGATAGATAGATAGATAGATAGATAGATAGATAGTGAGAGGGAGAGGGAAAGAGAGTAAAGGGAAAGACACATGGAGTCTGTGTTGTATTGGCCAACAACTTATAAGCATGCAGTCTGCCCTGAAATGTGAGTAATATACTCACCAACATCCAATTGGGGGACAAATAATTTTTCTCCTCCCAACAGGTATCAATTGATAAGAACCTCTTGGCTAGGGCTGGCACTTTGTGTTCATTTCCTCTTCTCCATGATGGAATTTTGTCAGTTTTGAACTTGTAAAAGTCTTGGGCATACTGTCACAATCCCTTTGAGTTCATATGGACATCAGTCTCTTGTCTCTAGAAGAAGCCATTTCCTTGACATTAGCCAACTCCTCTTTCAGAGAGATCTGTGAAATTTTAGGTTTGATAAAGCAACTCATTTAATAGTAAATGCTCCAAAATTCCTCATTATGCATATTGTTTAGTTGTAGATGAATTTGAATTCTTATGTTGTATTTTAACATATATATATATATATTACATAATTGAAAATACAAGGCAAGTCCATTTTCTTTTCTTTTCTCACCAGTCCATTGTAAAGATTATGGTTGGAAGTATATGCCACGGCATAGAAGATGGAAAGAGGACTGAGAAACAATATGAGAGGCAGAAATGATCAGGCCAAGCAGGCCATGCCTTGGATGTTTTTGTCAGCACTGAAGGATGGTATCCATCCTGATTTACATGCCTGAGATAATCAACCCTCAGGCTAGACCTGCCAATGTAAGATTATGCTTTCCTTTCCTTTCCTTTCCTTTCTTTCCTTTCCTTTCCTTTCCTTTTCTTTTCTTTTCTTTTCTTACTTTTTACACTTAAGTCCATTTTAATGGAGTTATAAAATGGTATTTATTATAGGACACATTATATTTTATTGAAATTTTTGTGTTACTCCAAATACTATTCCCCCTTCCTGGTTCCCCCCTTCCATCCCTTCCCCTGCTTTTTATGAAAATACTTCCTCCCACCACCCCCACCTCAACACCCAGGCATTCCCCTACACTGGGGAAATGAACCTTCACAGGACAGAAGGCTTCTCCTCCTATTGATGCCAGACAATGCCATCCTCTGCTACATATGCAGTTGGAGCCATGTGTCCTTCTATGTGTACTCTTTGGTTGGTAGTTTAGTTCCTGGTAGCTCTAGGGTGTCTAGTTAGTGGATGTTGTTCTTCCTATGGGGTTGCAAACCCCTTTAGCTCCTTCAGTCCTTTCTCTAACTCCTCCATTTGGGACTCTGTTCTCAGTCCAATACGGGCATTGCCTCTGTATTTGTTAGGCTCTGGCAGAGCCTCTCAGGTAACAGCTATATTAGGCTCCTGTCAAGAAGCACTTCTTGGCATCAGAAATAGTAACTGGGTTTGGTGTTTGCATAAGGGATGGATCACCAGGTGGGGCAGTCTCTGTATGGCCTTTCCTTCAGTTTCTGTTCCACTCTTTGTCCCTGTATTTCCTCCCATGAGTATATTGTACCCCATTCTAAGAAGGACTGAACCATCCACTTTTTGTCTTCCTTATGCTTGAGCTTCATATTGTCTGTGAATTGTATCTTGGGTATTCTGAGCCTTTGGGCTAATATCCACTTATCAGTGAATGCATACCATGTGTGTTCTTTTGTGACTGAATTACCTTACTCAGGATGATATTTTCTAGTTCCATCTATTTGCCTTAAAATTTCCTGAAGTCATTGTCTTTAATAGCTGAGTAGTACTCCATTGTGTAGATGTATCACATTTTCTGTATCCATTCTTCTTTTGAGGGACATCTGGGTTCTTTCCACTTCTGGTTATTATACATAAGGCTGCTGTGAACACTGTAGAACATGTGTCCTTGTTATATGTTGGAGCATCTTTCTGGTGTGTGCCCAGAAGTGGTATAGATGGGTCCTCAGGTAGCACCATGTCTAATTTTCTGAGGAACTGCTTCATCCTAAAACAAACAAAAATATTCCTTCTTCTCAGCACCTCATGGTACCCTCTCCAAAATTGACCATATAATCAGCCACCAAACAGGCCTCAACAGATATAAGAAGATTGAAATAATCCTATGCATCCTATCAAGATAGTGCTTTCAAATGGGGCACTTCTCAGCTCTAGAGTAGGCTGCCAGCCACCTTGATATGGGCTTCCGAAAGTCATTGTTCTAAAGCAGGCCCCATTGCACTTGCTGAAAATATCTCAGCCAGATTATCATGCTCTTAATTAGCTGTGCATGATGGCAATCAATTAAGGATGGCATAAAAGCCAATGGAAATAATGCAAGTCTCATTAGAGATTTCTCATTTGTTATATGAGTCTGTCCTACTGGTTGAGATCCCATTAAAGCAAACAGGGGCCTATTATTCAAGCCATTTCAGTAGAGTACAGGGTTATCTTTCCCTTTGACATTTATTGTACCTAGCATAAAGGTTAAAAACAATTATGCTCACTAGATTATTTATTATGTTATAAGATTCAAGCAAAGCCATTATGTTTATTTTCTTCTTCTTATCAAAGCTAGTGAAGAAGAGAATTTTTAATGAGTTTGAGATAAATATTAAGGAATCCCTGCGTTCCATGTGCTTAGAAAGATAAACCTAGAAATAGTGATGCTTATTAAAAACCAGAGTAGAGACTTATCATTCATCATTTGCACACTATTGCTACTTCCCATACTTAAAGGCCAGCTCCCATGTTCTGAAAAGTCATATCAGCCCTAGTCAGGAAGGCACAAACATATGAGCAAGAAGGCTACAAACTGGGAATTATGGAGATCTTATTCCAAAAGCCCCATGCTTTTAGCAATTGCTTGCATGACTTTGACAACTATATCCTTCTAATCCATGGGACGAAATCCGTGACTCTTCTCTCTTTCTTATACTTTTCTAAAACTTCAGCAAAGTCTAATATATATTCAAAAGAAATTTCACCTTACCTCTGCCACTGGGACCAAGATAGCAGAAAACATTAGTAATCTGGAAACCTATAATACCATGCAAAATTTAAGAGCACCAGAGCACTAAACTGTATCTATATACATTCACCATACTCTTCCTTACAAAAAAATAGACTATAGTACTAGCTTTATCTGTGAATTCCATCTTTGCATGTCACATGTTGTTAGAAAATCATTAAGGAGAGACCACTAACAAATATAGTAGTTGTAAAATAGATATAGATATAGATACAGATACAGATACAGATATAGATATAGATATTTGACTTTGACTTCAGTTTCTGCAAAGTAAACTCTGATCCCTTGAAGCCCCATGCTTGATGACAGTTACTTCATTCACTTGAGATCCTGGCTACTTCATAGCCTACCATCATGACTTGGAATATCCAGTGTCCACTCTGACTTAGGACATGGTAGAAAATACAGCTTAGACACAGGGTGGTAGATGCACCGCTCGAGAACTTCTAAAGTGTGGGGGTTATGGCTTAAGTATGACATGATGCTCCTCCGTACGTATTGGAACATTTGGTCTCCAATTGGTTAAACTCTTTGGGCAGATTGTGGAACCACAGGGAAGTATCATGAGGATACATTCTGGACTTCAAGCTCATCTCTGCTTTCTGAACATCATGATATAAAAAGGCCATGCTAAAAGCTTCTATTGTCATAGACTGAGACTTTTCAGATGTCATGTACTGATGGATCATTAATTTTTTCTCTTTAGTTGAGATTGTCAAGCATTCTTTCATAACAATAGGAGAAAGAACTAATCGAAAGTTTAGTTGCATAGAAAAGTGACCATAGAACTCTTGAGAAACTATACACAACAAGGCTCAGGAAAACTATCTGGATTGGCAATATTGTTAAGCAGTGAAACTGATTAAACAATACTGTTTAATATACTATGGGTAAAAGACAATGAGAAAATTCAGATTTCCAACTCTCTTTGACAGTTTTGCATGCATCTTTTCTTGAAATGATTTTCATTTATATTATTCACTACTATAAATCATAAGCATTAAATACAATAATTTTGAATTAATTCTATGAGTGTTTCTATCACATTATTGAACCTGAGTGTGGTTTTCAGACCCTACCATTATATTTGCTGTTGGTAGCAGAAATAAGACAGGTCAATATTCTCTTAGAATGTGAAGCTCACTATTCTCTTGGCCAATGACAAGGAATCCCCTTTTAGTTTCTAGGTTAAACTACACTCCCAGGAAAATTTCCAAGTTTTGTTAATAAATTACTTTGATGAATTAATCTTCCAGGTTTTACCGGTGATAAATTTTTATATACCACAACAACCCAGAATCACATAAAAAAGCGTGCCCTCAAAATCAGCTATTGGTATCTTGAGGTCCTGATGTTGAGGATCAAAATATTATGAAGATTCTTATTGATGATCACAAAGGGAGGGTGCTATGATTTGTCTTATGACGTGTTCAATAAAATGTAATGAAGCATGACAGCACCCTTCATTTAACCTCTTTTTCTAGCTTCCTCAATCTCTCTGTTTCTTCTTTTGTTTTCTTCCTCCTTCTCCATCTCCTCCCTCTCTTCATACCTCCATATCTTACTGTTCTTAAAATCCATTAGGTAACTTAAAACACTACATTAGTAGAACATCTGAGTTGTTTGCCTAGTCTAAACAGTCTAAAGGTATTTACTATTTAAAATGGCTGTCAATTTTGAAAAGTTGAGTAAAGATAGATCAAAACCTGAACATTCTACATGCATTAGAAAATATGGTACATCTACACAATGGAATACTACTCAGCTATCAAAAACAATGACTTTATGAAATTCATAGGCAAATGGAGGGAACTGGAAAATATCATCCTGAGTGAGGTAACCCAATCACAGAAAAACACATATTGTATGCACTCATTGATAAGTGGATATTTGCCCAAATGCTCGAATTACCCTAGATACACAGAATACATGAAACTCAAGAAGGATGACCAAAATGCGAATGCTTCACTCCTTCTTTAAAAGGGGAACAAGAATACCCTTGGGAGGGAATAGGGAGGCAAAGTTTAATACAGTAGCTGAAGGAACGCCCATTCAGAGCCTGCCCCACATGTGGCCCATACATATACAGCCACCAAAATAGATAAGATGGATGAAGCAAAGAAGTGCAGGCTGACAGGAACCAGATGTAGATCTCTCTTGAAAACACAGCCAGAATACATGAAATACATGAAGGCAAATGCCAGCAGCAAACCACTGAACTGGTATGTGACCCCCCCATTGAAGGAATCAGAGAAAGGACTGAGAAAGAGCTGAAGGTACTTGAGACCCCATATGAACAACAATGCCAACCAACCAGAGCTTCCAGGGGACCTAAGCCACCACCCAAAGACTATACATGGACTGACCCTGGGCTCCAACTGCATAGGAACCAATGAATAGCCTAGTAAGGGCACCAGTGGAAGGGGAAGCCCTTGTTCCTGCCAAGGCTGGACCCCTAGTGAATGGATTCTTGGGGGGAGGGCGGCAATGAGGGGAGGATTGGGAGGGGAACACCCATATATAAGGGAAGGGGGAGGGGATGTTGGCATGGAAACCGGGAAAGGGAATAACATTTGAAATGTAAATAAGAAATACCCAATTTAATAAAAGATGGGAAAAAAAACAAACAAAAAAATTGTATCTGTGGCATTTTCACTGACATAAATAAGTCCAACTTGCTATTTAAAAAGCAGTGTACAAATTTTATATATAATGTATCAACTATATTTATATGCATTTTCACAGTGTATATAAAAATGAAAGTATATAAAATATATCAGTGATTTTCTCTGATGTTAAAGGTTTAAGTAACCTCCTCTATTATATTTTTTTGCACCTTCAAAACTTTTAACTTTTATCAGTGTTAGAAACAATAGTTTATAAAAGGATACATTACTCATCAGTACCCTGCTCTGTTCTCCTCTCAGGTGGCATATCTTAGAGCTCCACGTGTGATTGGCAGTCATTTGACCATCTGTTTTGGAGGTTCAAGGTTATCTTGTCTCTTTCCTGTTGACTTTCTATCACATCCTTCAAAGTCCAGTATAAAATCTGTACTTCTTCAGTAAGTCTACACTGAATTGTTGTTTTAGCAGAGAAGAAAATTATGTTTCAAAACATGAGTTTTCTCTTTCATCCACACTTACATTTCTCCAAGACCTTCCCTGTTGCTCAGCTGGCCTGAATCAATCTAAGATGACTACTTTTCAAGCTACTTGGTGGAGAATATTACAAAGCAGAGAGGAAAAATATAGTGCTTTTATCACTAAAGTAAGTGTTGGCCAAATTCTTTACTCATGATAAAAGCAAAACATCTCCCTGGAGTGCCCAGTTTCTTTCTTCCCTGCTACTCAATTAAGAACATATTAAGCATCATTTCTGTAATAGCTTTAATGTCAATCCTGGAGTTCCCTGTGGTTTTCAAATCCTTTCCATTTACACAAATGCCAGGTCATATTGCTCTATTTCTTGAAGTGGCTCAAGTAGAGCTTTATTTGTTTACTGTGATGGGAAGCAATTCTCAACCTTTTTTTAATGACCCCTTGTGGTTTCCAGCCCAGACAGCAACCTCACACTTACATACAACATTGCCTATCTGCAAGGTCCTCTGTTACCCAGAGAGATTTCTTGTCTGTCTTTCAGAGTTATAACCAGCTGTTTGACCGAAACAGATGCCACTTTCCAACAGCTGAATGAATCATTTGACAAACTTTCCAGCAAATATTGTTACTTATCTGTCACCCCTCCTCTAGGGAAATGACCAAAGTACAATGCCTCCTTTTGCAGCACTTTTTGAAGAATATGGCAGTGTTTAGGGATACAATCAGATAACTGGTGAAACCTTCAACTTTCCCTGAAACACCACACTGTAAAGTCAGCTTTACATACTTCATGGTGGGTAGAGCAAGAGTAAAGAAAACAGAAAGCTCCTTTGTTCAACATTCTTAGAATCTGAGAATCTAATTGCACATAAATTCATAAATACAAGAGAAATGATGAAAGTCCTTCTCAAAAATTAGAAAATACATACTTAATGTATATTATAAGCAAATGTGGAAAAGAATGCATGACTATGGATCTTATCAAGAGAGATCTCCATGAGAGGAGACTCTGTATGAAGAATTTTAACAGCAAAGGGAATATGGTATGATAGCAGAGTTGCATTAGGTGTCTATAAATCAGTGGTAAGCGGCAATGGTTACTACCAATTATGCTATAGTAGAGTGGCATAGGTCAAGAAATGGCCTGACCTCAAGAACAAGTCTATTAATCTTCTAGAACTTGTAGCTAAGTGTTAAACTCTAAACTATATTGTATATAGTTTGAAGTAATGAAGTTTCCTCAAGACTAAAATAAATCCCAGTATCCCAAAAGAATCACCTAAAGATTTGCAGAAAACCACTGCCCTCTTATAATTCATAATTTTTAATGTGTCTTTGCCCATCTCAATTCTTATACATGTTAACTGTGTCTGCTTTCCATGATTCTGACTCTTCAAGGGCAAATTTATACTGTTTATGTATATGCCTATAGAACTATTACTAATGACAGACCAATAGCCAGCTCCATGGTTTACAACTTCACATTTGGAATTTTGGAATGTTCAGATAACTCAGAAAATGCAGATACACCCTGCCAAACTCAACAAGCTGAGCTCAACCTACATGGCATGTAGTTGAATATGGGTGAAGGGGAGAACTGAGTTCTGTAAGTTTTCTTTACATGCTAGCATTCAAGCTTTATGAATATTTATTTCAAGTTTTTTGACAGGATCTATCCCATTCTAAGAATTACTTATTAATTATATATGAATAAGTTTTTGATTCTAGGCATTGAAATTTGAGTAAGATTCATGGGCACTATGTTTGGGGCAGACTGCCCTCCCCACCTCCCTCACCCTGCCCCCCTCCTATCATCCCCAAATTGTAGTAGGTGTCAAAGAAAATATTAAAGTCTTGTAGCAAAGTTATTTAAAAGATGACATTTGTTTTACTATTCATTATTGTTTGCTCTTCCCCTAGCCAGAATGTCCTGATATAATGGATGGCTCTAAGCATTCTAACAGTAAACATATAATCAACATGAACAGATACGAGTGCAGACATTGAAGGATTGCACTATTATCCACCTTAACATATATGTTGTTGAGCATCTGCCAAGGGAATTTGTAACCCACACCATTTTATTTGGTCTGGGACAATAATCTCATTTAGTTTGGAAGGCAATATTTTTAAGAAATGCTAAGGTAGATGGCTGACAATTGTAGAGAAAAAAACTGTCTCTGAAGCTAAAACTAGAGTGCTTTCCAGGCCACAGACTGAATCTGCTCAATGTGCCACCAACTCTAAAGGGCACTTTAGCTCAATTGAGATTATGAGCCTGAATCAATATAAATGTACCCCGAGTAGTGGGCAGAAGGGGAAAAAATAAAGAGAAAAAAACTAAAAGAAGATTGCCAGTCAGTCAGAATTTATTGTGTGTCCCTTTTATGAAAAGAAGGAGACAAACATCCCATTCTTTGTCCCACAACATCTTGATAGCATTTCTTAATTCTAACAGGTCAATTTTTGTTTTTACTTATCATGACCATGACTGTTGGGATGAGCATTGCTTTAAGCCAGCAAATTGGTTTATTTATGTTTTATTTCCCCCCGAAACCATACAAAATGTGCACATAAAACTGTTTTTGCCTTTGAAGTGTACAATGCTTTTGTAATCAATACCACAGGAAATGCATGAGTTTATCATTTTTGCCATTTAAAAATATTCATATAATTAACATTGAAAATTTTTCTTGCTAGCTTTTCAAATGAGTCCCAGACCTGCACAAAGCTTGTGTAGATGAAATTATTGAGGACATGTTAGCCGGATTTGTTTGAAACAGTCCTCTGGTATCCTTCTGGAAAGAAAAAAATGCTTCCTTTATATTGGCAATAGAGCTTCAGTCTCTGGGAGGTGAGCCCAGTAACCTGACAGAGGCCCTAGTAATCACTTTTCTGTGCCAACTCATTTGATTTTCACAACCAATCTTGAGGCAATTAAGGCAGAGCATAATGGTCTTCATTTCAGGGGTGAGAATAAAAAGAGAGGAAGTGATTTGCCTAAGGCTATACAGCTGCTTATTGGTTCAGCCAACCCTCTAGCCTAGGTCTTATGATTCCCACATGTTGCTCATGTCAGCACACATTTGCCTGGCCAGTTTCGAGGAGTGACTCAGATGAGCTATGCTATTGCTAGACATTAGGAGTGTTTCCATCAGTCAGCTGCACTGACCTTGCTGTAGGGATGAATAAATTCTTCAGGATGCCTTGGATCTTGTCTGTGTCAAGAGTGTTACAAATGTTCTAACTAAAATAAATCAGGAAAAGTTAATGTGATGACAACTTTGAACTCAGGTGGTTTGTAGGACTTTTCCAATCCTGTGTATCTACTTCCTTATTTCTCCTTTGTCACCAATCATTGTTAAAATGACACTGGTGAAAATAAATATGTCAATTTCTTCTTTATTGTCTCATGCCACCTTCAGTTGTGTGCCTCAGTATTCTCATTCTAAACATAGTACAATTTCTACCAGATACATTGGTCTTTCCTGCCCCACCCTTTTCTTCCTTTACAACAAGAAATACATTCTAATTTGTTAACTTCTATTGCGACTGACAACTGATAATTCCACATCCAGACTGAAATCATTTCAAGAGATCTAGAAACCTCCCTGAACATTTGAATTTTGAAATTTGTTAATCTAAAAATTTGTAGTTCTTTTTCTTATGATTTCTGACATTCCTTGAGAGTAGTGAATATATTTCATTTTCATTGGCAGCTACAGACATGTCAGCCAGATATGAGCTCAGATATAAAACTGCAATGCAGAATAAGTAACACTTTAGAGGAAGATGGGAGTCTGATATGTAAGCAAAAATACAGAATATTGTATTTTTCATCCATATGTACCTTCCAATCTGAACGATAGAAGAACATTATTACTCTTTTATCCTATTATCTGATCATTTGAAATAGAAATGTAATTAATATAATAATCTATCATAATAGTTGAGCGCTACCCAAGACACATTAATTCTTAAAATATACCCTTGAGGTTGAGAACAGTCCTTGTCCATTTCTTTTTTTTTTTTTTTTTTTTTTTTTTTTTTTTGGAGCTGGGGACCGAACAGGGCCTTGCGCTTCCCAAAGCAGCGCTCTACCACTCAGGCTAAATCCCCAACACCCTCCTTGTCCATTTTCTTGACCTTCTCATAAATAATTCAATTTTATAAAATAAAGAATATCTTGCCTACTTATAGCAATAATCCCTGAGATTTCTGAAGTCAAACACAATCATCACAGTTGGCATACAGTGTAGCAGCTATGTGGAGACAAACTGTAAACCCAAATCTCTACAATGACAGAAGACTACTCTTTGAAGTACAGTATGTTAATATCTTGATTTACAGCAAAGTTACAGGACACAGAAACAAAGAAAACTAATCAGAGACACATGTTCCTAGAAAGTCACAATTTTTTACATAAATTCATATTAGTTGTATGATAGGTATTGCTATAGTAATTTATATTATATCTTTTGAATGCAAAAAATAATAGAAGAATCAAATTACATAACAGAGTTAGCAAATGATTTATGGCTTGATACATGAGTTTTTACAAACAAGAGTTTACTAAGTATAAAAGTGGGTCAGGGCGTACCATGGTTTAGAGTCACCAATTATAGTGATGTGGTGATGGATCAAACACTTTACACACATACAGTGCTATTACAGTTTACATCAATGGCAGTGGAAATGTTTGAATATGATGGAAAGAGTCATTTCAAGAGCCTTCTAACCTAAAACAAGGGTTCAGGACTATATCCTACATGCAAGATTATAAGTATACCATTCTGGAGTAATATTTGTAGTTTATATTTTAAAAAAGCACTCTAACTTCCAAATGAAAGAATTTCTAGAAGACCACAATTAAAAGATGAGTCATAAAGTCCAAGTTGTCAAGTACCTGCTCAGAGCTACCTAGTTCCTGAAACAAACTAACAGAACTGAAGATCTGAGTCCAATATCTATGGGAACCAAAGGTGGAGAAATTAAAAAGAAAATGTAAAGGATGAATAAAATAAGAAGAGCCAGAAAGGGGGAATGCTAAAAGTCAATAAATGTTTCCTGTGCACAAAACACAGTATTTAATGTTTTACGTACCACATTGCCTCATCTAATGGTTCTAATAATCCAATAAAGTAGGTATGATTATCCAAGTTTAAAGCTAGAGTTTCTACAGCACACATGCACAGTCTGGCCCAAGGTCATGTGTAAGTTAATGGTGTAAGCAAGATTCCACTCTACAATGATAATTACTTAGGTAGACTAGGAAAAAACAAGAATGAGTACAAAGGGATCAAAAGAGAACACTCAGCCAGAAAAAGCAATGCTAAGGAGCAAGTGAAAGGTCAGAAACAAAGAAGAAAATGGTGAGGAGAGACAGGTTATACTATTCATTAACATTATTATACACTAACATTAGACAGGAAATCACTGAACTTGGCCTTTAAGTCCTAGTCTATTATACGAAAGGTGCAAGTGAACATTTCCTCGCCAATTAGTCTGTGGCATATATGTAGACATAAGCCTGACATTTTTTAGGCTAACTTATGAAACTGTCAATATTTGATCATTTTGCCTATGAAAACAGCATCCCATTAGCTTCCTACCACACAAACTTTAAAGTGAAATATGTTCACAATTCAAGGTCACTTTTCTAACTTCAAGGCTTATCATCCTAAATAATCCTAGCTATCAGTTTACAGCAGGAAGCTGGTTCTATGCCAAACTGCAGTGGTTGTTGATCAACCTTAGTGGGAGGCTGTTCTTTTCCCTTTTCCCTTTTATTGAAAATAGCTTGTCCTCCCATAATACATCCTGATTACAGTTTCTCCTCCCTCTACTTCTTCCTGCTCCACCCACCTCCCTTTCCATCTGGTTCTACCTGCTTTATGTCTCCCATTAGAAAACAAACAGGCTTCTAATAAAATAAAAGATAAGATAAAACCAAATCTAACACATTATAGTTGGACAAAACAGAAAGGGAAATAAACCCAAGAGAAGATACAAGTATCAGAGACCCCCTCATTCACACATAACAGGAATCCTATAAATACACTATACTGAAAACCATTAAATATATGCAGAAGACCTGGTACAGATCCATGCTAGCCCTGTGCATACTAACTCGGTCTCTGAGTTCATATGAACTTTTCTCACTTTGAATTAGTGGGCCTTGTTTTCCTGGTGTCCTCTGTCCACTCTGGTTCTCACACTATCTCTATCGCTGTTTTGGGAGTCCCCTGCATTCTGAGGGTAGAGATTTGATGGAGACATCCCATTTAGGGCTAAGTGTTCCAAGGTCTGTGTGTGTGTGTGTGTGTGTGTGTGTGTGTGAGAGAGAAGACAGAGACAGGGACAGAGATAGAGACAGAGACAGAGACAGAGAGGTCTTGCTGTAATCTCTGTATTTGTTCCCATCTGCAGCAAGGAGGAAGCTGTCTGAGTTAGGCAGTGATCTATGTGTATAGCAAAATATCATGAGAAAACATTGTATCATGTAGTATTTTATTTTATCCTTCATGTAGTATTTGGTTTTCCCCTAGGTCCATGGGCTATCTAGTCTCAGGTTCTTGGTCACTCAAGCAGTGTCGGGTTTGGGTTCCATCTTGTGGACTCGGAGCATGCTCTTATTTGAAGAAACCTAGCTGGAAAAACCTACAATGGATACTTCCATTTGATCTTATTTAGTGTGGATGGGTGAGCACAGTTCTAGGAGAAAGAGTTACCAGAATAATAAGTAAATTTATGAGAAGCGGAATAAGAACACTGAGATGTGCAAGCTTTTCACAATGCAGCAGCAAAGACGCTGTTGTACTCCGATAAAAAACAAATACTTCCAAGCGAACTTCAATCCTGCCTCACAGTACTTAAAATATAATTCTACAACTTCATATAAATTATTGAGTTAGTTCATAAAAGATTTCTAGTTTACAAAAGGTTATCTCCTTGGATGAATGGCATTTTTACTCACAAGAAGGAAATCAACTCCAAGAAAAGCTGTACTGAGCTGCATCTCTATATCAGACAGTCACCTGCCACTTTTGCAACCAGTGGTTTTAAAGGATCCTTCTTTTCCAGAGCTTTCATGTTAGCGAACACTCACAAAATGAAGACTGGAAAACAGATAGGAAATCAAGAGAGGGGACACAAAAACCAGCTGCTCTACATTGAATGGTTTTCTGATTATCAGAAGCCAGTAAAAGGAGGGAAAGGAAAACATATTCCTTAGCAGATATAAATTATATTCTTTTCACTCTTTTTTCTTTTTTAATAAATCATCACCTACTGGGACCAGAGCTTAGATTCAATATTGAGCGTGAGAATTTTAGAGCTGGAAGGGACTTTAAGTATTATTTAGTTTTACACTTCATTTGTTGGTTGGGGAAACCGAGAATCCCAATATCTATGTTGGTTAAGGTTAAGTCAGTGGCAGGTAGGACAAAGCACAGATCTTCTGTCTGATGATTAATGTTTTGTTCCCAACAATAGGCTATATCCTATTTTGTGAACGTATGTGAGAATAATATAATAAGAGTATTTGTGAGCACTTTCTAAACACTTATATTTACTCATACAATAATGTTTTAACCACTATTAATGTGTAATTTTGCATATGATAAATTTAAATTCCAGAAAGGTGCTTTTTTAGGGTCACCTAGCCAGCCTGTTTTTTTTATTTGACTATTTATTTACTCTGTGTGTGTGTGTGTGTGTGTGTGTGTGTGTGTGTGTGTATTACATGTGCTCTTGTGTATGTGGGTATAAGCACCTGTGCACACATACAAGCCAGAGAATGGTGTACCTATTATTCTCTCCTGTATAGACTGACTGGGAAGTAAGCCACAACGAACCTACTGTCTCTATTGCCCAAGTTCCTAGGCTGAAATGCTCAGCTTCTTTACAGGAGTGCTGCACACTTGGATTCAAGTTCTCTAGTGTCTGTGGCAAGTGAACTTACCTACTGAAGTGTCTTCCAAGCACCACAACGTTTTTATTTTTTAATTACTCTTCTATATGATGTGCTGTTTTTCTTAAGTTCATATTTTTATTTTTATTATTATTATCATCATCATCATCATTATTATTATTACTATTATTATCTGTAGTAGTAGTAGTAGTAGTTGTAGTAGTAGTAGTAATAGTCACTCCTATATTACATCTGACTATTGTTTCCCTTTCCTCTTCCCCTCCCAGGCCCTCCACTACAGTCCCCATCCATTCTGCCACCATGTCTCTTCATAAAAGTGCAGGCCTACCATGAATATCAACCAAGCAAGGCATATACAGTTGCAGTAAGAATAGGTATCTCCCTTAGTATTAAGGATAGAAGAGGTGTCCCATTATGAAAAAAAGTCTCCAAATAGCAGGCAAAAGTGTCAGAGATAGTCTCTGCTCCCACTCTTAGGAGTCTTAGAAGAAAAAGAATCTACACAACTGTAAAACATATGCATAAGGCCAAGGTCAGTCCCATGACGGCTCCCTCGTTACCAGATCAGTCTTTGTGAGCTCCTATTAGCCTGGGTTACTTGATTCTGTGGGTTTCTTGGGGTATTCTTTACCCCTCTGGATCATGTAATCATTTCTACCCCTGTTCCACAAAATTTCCATGCCTTATATTTGGTTGTGGGTCTCTGCATCTGTTTCCATCAGTTGCAAGATGAAGCCTCTCTGATGACAACTGGACTAGACACATCAATCTATGAGTATTAAAGAATATTACTAGAAATAATTTTATTGGATTTTTTTGCTAGTAGGTTTTGGTGCTCTCCTAGGTCTCTACGTTACCCAAACTCTGTGTACTGAATCTCCATGCAGTATAGGCCACACAAATTGTAGGATGAAGGTTTTATTGCTCAGTTGGCATCCCAATCCCTCCACTAGAATCCTTGCCTGGTTGCAGGAGATGGATAGTTCAGGCTTCTTATTCACTATGACTAGTGGTTCTTAGCTAGGGTCACACTCATAGATTCCTGGAAATTTCCAATGCACGAGGTTTCCAGCTCATTCCTAAGATGCTTCTTAATTCCAGTATTCTCTCCTGGTATTCTTCCTTCATCTCTCCCTCAACTGATCCTCCTGTTCTGTCCCACCTCTGTCCCAAGTCATACGGTAAATCTCCTTCCCTCCTTCTTACTTAGCTTCTTTGGATCTCTAGATCAAAGCAAGGTTAGCCTTAGCTTTACAGCTAATACCCACACATAAGGGAGCACATGCTGCATGTGTTTCTGGGTCTGGGACACGTCACGCAGAATGATATTTTTCCAGTTTCATCCATTTGCCTGAAAAGCGTGTTTTTTTAACGGCAAAGTAATGTTCAATTTCTGTAAATGTACTAAAATTTCATCCATTCCTCTGTTGAGAAACATCTAAATTATTTCCAGTCTCTGGCTATTATGTAAGAAATCTCCAAATACAAAGCAATCCCAATCAAAATTCCAACACAATTTTTTACAGACCTTGAAAGAACAATACTCAACTTTATATGAAAAAAAAACATAGTTAAAACAATCCTGTAGAATAAAAGAACTTCCTGAGGTATCCATATCCCTGATTTCAAGTCATATTGGAATTACATGACTATAGTCATAAAAATGATATGATATTAGCATAAAAATAGACAGGTTGATCAATGGAATCAAATCAAAGACCCAGAAAAAACTCTCACACACTTAAGGCCACTTGATTTTTGACAAAGAACGTAAACTATACAATTGAAAAAAGAAAACATGTTCAACAAATGCTGCTACTCTAAGTGGATGTCTGCATGTAGAAGAATAAAAATAGTTCCATATCTACCACCCTGCACAAAACTCAAGGCCAAGTGGATCAAGAACCTCAATGTAAAACCAGATATGCTGAATCTAATAGAAGTAGATTCAGTAGAAAATAGCCTCTAATGCATTGGCACAGGGGCAAATTTCCAGAACAGAGTGGCAATGACTCAGGCTCTAAGATCAACAATCAATAAATAGTACCTCATGAAAAGGGAAAGCTTCTGTAAGTCAAAAACACTGCCAATCGAACAGAATGGAAACCTTCAGAATGGGAAAAGATCTTCACCAACCCTACATCTTATAGAAGCCTAATATCCAAAATATATGAAGTGCTCAAGAAATGAAATCTATAAATTAAATAATCCAATTAAAAACTGAGGTACAGATCTAAATGGACATTTCTTAATAAATGAATCTCAAATGTCTGAGAAGCATTTTAAAGAATGTTCAACATTCTTAGCCATTAGGAAAATGCAAATCAAAACTACTTTTAGATCCCATCTTATACCTATCAGAATGGGTAAGACCGAAAACACAAGTGACTGCCCATTATGTCGAGGATGTGGAACACAGGGAACACTCCTCTACTGTTGGTGGGAGTGCAAAAGTGTATATCCACTTTGGAAATCAATTTGGCACTGTCACAGAAAATTGGGAATCAATCTACCCCAAGATCAAGCTATACTGCTCCTGGGCATATACCCAAAGGATGTTCTATTCTATCAAAAGGACACTTGCTCAATTATATTCATATTCTATCTCCAAAATTATACATGAATAACAGTATCTAATACATTGTTGAAAGCATTAAATGTGTATGTTGTTCTAACAACATTAATAATGAAGCAAAAACTTGACAGGTGCTAAGATGAACTTGCAGCATAAAAACCTCATTGGCTAAATTCAATAGCTCCTATTGAATGCTCTAGACCTCTTCCCCTGGTAGTAATGGACACACATTTAACTGAAGCTTTCCTCAACCCCTTCCTTTAAAAGAATATTCTAAGCTGCTATAACAACTTCATAATATATAGTGCCTGACAGCTTCATGGAGAAAGGTTAAGTGTTTACTAACTTGAATTTTTCAGACTTATTACTTGGATACCGAAATGTTGTAGATTAGTCTCTCCTGCCTTTCACACCACTGACAAATATAGTAGATGTCCACAATAAACAAGTTACTATCATTTTCATCACAGGAGAAACAGAAGAATGGATTAGTTCAAATCACCACATCCCTCCTCTCTGCTACTCACTCACTGTGTCACAACACAGAAGGATGCTAAGATGAGGAGACAGCCCTTCCTTTTGAGGATGCCTCACAGAGTAATGATGACAGAGTTGTAAGTAGCACATTAACCCTTGAGGTAGAAGAAGCAAAAATATACCAACACTATAACTATTGCACAGAGCATACTTAGAAACCATTCCATTTCACTTGAGGAGTCAAGGAATCTTCAGTGATCAGGATCCATTTGGACTTGAAGAATGAATAGATTTCATGGGTAATGATTATATCCTAAAATGTGTAGCCGGGGAATTTGCCTTTACTAATTTGGAAGTCAGGAGGAGTTAGGGAAAGGACTGAAGGAGCTGAAGGGGTTTGCAACTCCATAGGAAGAAGAACAATATCAACCATCCAGAGCTCCCAAAACTCCCAGAGACTAAACCACCATCCCAAGAGTACACAGGGATGGACCTCTGACTCCAGCCGTATATGTAACAGAGGATGGCCTTGTCTGTCATCAACAGGAGGAGAGGCCCTTGGTCCTGTCAAGGCTTGCCCCAGTCTAGAGGAATGTCAGGGCAGGGAGGAAGTAGATGAGTGGGTTGGGAAGCACCCTTACAGAAGCAGGGGGAGAGGAGATGGGATGGTGGTTTTCTGGAGGAGAAACTGGGGAAAGGGGATAACATTTGCAATGTAAATGAAAAAAATCCAATAAAAAAGAAAAAAATTTTAAAAAGAATTTTAGCACAGGAATGGGAGGACTATTTTGTAAGACACAATCTGGGGGTGTTGGAACAGCAATGGCTGCCGTTTCTGAAGACCTGGGTTCAGTTCCCAGCAAACCACCTCACAACTGTCTGTAACTCCAGTTATATGGGATCTGATATACTCCTTTGGCCTCCATGGGCACCAGGCATACATATGATACATTTTCGTGCATACAGACAAAACGCTAAACACACCTACTTGTTTTTCAAAAGAACACCAATCTGTCCTCATTACACAGATTTGATGGAAAAGAAGATGGCAACGAGATTAAACTGGGAATCTGCTATGCTGAACAGTACAAGGTTGCCACCTAGATGGGGGTTGAGATAAAGAAATGCTGACAGTACATCCACAGACACCTAAGGAGGCAGCTTCCTAAATTTTCCCCACAACTCACTCCCACAGCTTTTTCACTCTCCAGCCTGTTGCCAGAGAACAAAAAATAGGATATGGCTTGATGTCTGAAGTCCTATAATTAAACACTCAAGAAAAACACTTTTGCTCACCACTAAAGCCAGCGTATTCACTGCAATGTACTTCATGAAAACTGTATGTGTCTAATCACCATGACCAAAGGGAGATTGTGTCAGCTGAATTTCATAGCCAGGGTAAGTAGTCAGGCAGAGACTTAGAAATGTCAACTGCACCAGGTAAGTTCTACGCTTAGCTGATCCACTCCTACCAGGCCAATGAAGAAAGATGATAAAGTGCCTTGTGCTCTGTGTTACGCCTTTTTCTGTTGGTGTTCTCAAGTAAGCAATTCAAAATATTCCAGAAGGCCGATATCCTTTCAGAGGGCAAAGGGGTTTTATAATACGCATTTGTGCTTGAATTGTACAGTACCACAATTCACAGAGAAGATCCAGCCCCCAAACCAACTTGTCTGCCGTAAACAAACAAAAGTGATGTACACTCTTCTCTATGCAGTAGCCCTGGTCTTCTCTTAGAGATAGATGGCTAATTCTAGAGACCCTAAGAACTGAGGTCCAATTATTAATCCTACCATAGTTGGCATTATTTTCCTCACATTGCCACGGGCCTCTCCTTCTGAATAGGTAGAAAGAAAACACTTAAGAGACAGCTGCCTGCAGGAAGCATTATGCTTCACAGTGGTTTGCATTGCTCATGTGGGGCATTAGAAGAATGACGGCAGTTAAAATTTGTTTGCAAATCTGTTGCTTCCTGGTTTGCCTCTAAGAAAACATACCACCATCTGTCTCCCTGGTCTTAAATCACATCCTGTCACTGGAACACTAGTGCTCACTGTCGCTTTGTATTCTATTCTCTGATTTCATTTTTGAAGAAGTCCAAAGGTTGTACTTTGAGCAGCTACATATCCCAGCAATCTCAAGCAAACCGAAATCATTCTTTTGAGACAAAGACACATGACTGCACTGAAGAAGGTGTCCTTTACCCAGAGTATAATGGGAAAAGGTGCTGCTTGGAGTTGGGGAACAGAGTACTGCTTTTGAACATGTTCCTGCAGACCTTGACATTAGAACAAAAGAAGAATTAAGTAACAACAGTAGAAAGCCCTTTCTCACCTTCATTCTTCCTTCCCCCACTTTCTGTTTTCTCCCATGGCAAAGGCAATGCAATTTACTTTTGAAAATTTCTTCCTTAGTATGCCACTAGTATATTCTTTCTGAGCCCGTTGCATCTAGGTGGGACCACATAACCAATGCTCACCAGTAAGTAAAAGTGGCTTTTTTTCACCCTAGGTCAAAGAGCTTAAGAGTTCTGAGTTCCTTTGTGTTCGTTGTCACACTAATAAAGAAGAACACATTGGAGCCCTATAAGATGGCACAGGAACTTGACAAGAGGAGGCAGAGTCCCTGATTAATGAGCGGGTCAGAGGGTGACTGCAGTCCCACACTAGACAGTCACATGAAAACCATGTCTTTTTAAGGAAACATGAAGAGTTGGTATAGTGGTTACCCTGGTTTATATACACTCCCAGAGTCCACACATAGAACCTTTGTTCTTCTACTCCTCGAATTTTATTACTACTTGCCTTATAAATCCGACCAGATCCCCTCACCTGGCCATTCTTTATCAAATTATCTGTGTTCCAGCCACATGCTATTGTGTGTACTAGGCAAATGATCTGCCACTGGGCTACATGCCCAGCACCCTATGATTTAAGTCTATTTTGTGAAGGATAACCCAGGATCTCATGTACTAGTAGCTAATGAACTGACTTGACGCCTTAATCCAGAGAGTCTGGACTGAGATAGAGTTCAGAATGTCTCATGTCTCTCCCAGTATCAGTTAATATCAGGATAAGACACCTGTGCAAAAAACTACCACATAAGCTAATGGTTATAGCAATTAGAAACACCAGTCTAATAACTCCAAAACAACAGGAAGTGAAGCTCTCTTTCAGGCCAGGAAGGACCAAGTATAAATTTTCACTGTAACATTATATTAAATTGCTTCTTTAAGTTTTAATTTTCTTATCTGAAAAATGGGGAAGAGAGGTAAGAATAACTTCTTCAATGAGTTGTTTAATGCTTAAATGAGATTTCATATGCAAATTACCTAACATACTGACTAGCATATAATGGGATTCAATAAATGTTGGCTATAATAATAGGGCACATACCATGTTAGATCTAATCAGAATGCTAGTAATCCCTTTAACTATGGTCAGGTATCAAGTCTAAAGGAAATTCCATTTCTACAAATTCCAAATGGCAGAAGAGAGAAATGGCTACCGCTGGTAGTTCTTTTAACATACCAAAGCTCATGCTGGCCTCCAGGCTCCCTTAATATCACAAGTACCCCGAACACATTTGAAAGTTCATGCTAGCATCCTACCCTTCTCACATCCTCTCTTACCCTAAACGTTCCTAGTTCACAGGCTTCCCACACCCCGCCCCACCCTGAAGCAGTCTCCTTAAAACTCTGCTACCATGCCGATGCTCACTCTCTTTTTCTTCCCCTCTTTGTTTCTACCACCATCATCGCACCAGCTCCAGCATCAGCACCAGCACCAGCACCATCCCTGCATTACCTTATTCTCCCTCTCTTTATTCCCTCCCCAGTGCCATTGCTCTGCTTTCCTCCTGCCTCTCCCCTGGCCTGGCCCAGTCTGCTGGCTATGTTCAGTCTACATTTTCTCTGCTGTGACCTCTTCCAGATACCTCCTGCTGTTCTCTCTTTCATATCTACAGTACAAAACCTTCCCCTTACGCATACCATGGAGCAGTCATGTTATCAGTTCATACGATATGCAAGTGGCAAACAAGAGGACAAGTTATGGCATTTTTCTTCTCTACAATCACTTCCCCAAATAACTAGTTCTATGAAACCTTTAAAGTTGCTCCCCACATAAATTTCCTTGGGTCTTGGACATGAAACTTGATTTGTATGGTGAATTTCTCCCTCTGGCAACATGCTCTTCTGCTAGTATGGTCATAGCTTTTGTCTCAGAGGCAGATAGCCACATGTTGCTCAAGGGAACAAATTCTTCTGTCTCTAACACCTCTGTGCTCCAGACAGTGGCTGTGTTCTTAAGAAGACATTCAAATTTGTAGTTTGGCTACTATTTGCAAAGAAACATAATGACAGCATGTTTCACAAATCAAACTTTAATGAACTGCTTGAATATTATTAGAGGAGTCACTGGATACAATACCCAAATCTGACACCCCTCCCCCCTGCTAATATCTTAATTCCTGGCTTTCAATTATTCAGGTTTGCACTCTGGCTTCAGATTAGTCGTGGCAACTAGTTCCTAATCTAACAGCAGTACAAAAAGCTTTTCTCCCCCTCTTCCTTCCCAGAGCTATAATCAAATCAATCCCCACAATGCTGCCTTCCTGGCCTGGGGCTGAGCCAGCCACAGCCTCTAGAAGAACTGCAATGCTGAGGGCTTTGTTATTTGTCACAGAAAGAGATCTCACTATTGATCACTAAGGCAAAGAAAAGCTGGTGGCAGGATGGAAGAACTAATGGAAAGAGATGAGATAAAATCCAGCTGGGTGTCCCTGAGGTCATTCTGTGGAGAACTGAGGAAGTTCGGGTAAGAACCTGAAAAAGTAAATAAAAGAACCCCAATTCTGCAAGCACCACACAGAGTGTCTGACAGCCCTTGCTTTCCTGGTATATGCAATTTTTTTTTTCTGGCTGAACTACCTAATGATCAAACATGACATGCCCCATGCTTACTAGCCTTTGTTCAGGAAATATTCTGAAATTTGCTACCCAGCTGGAGGCTAAGACTGTGTACGTTCTTTCCACTTTGCTGGAATACACTTTTCAGCAGAAGTGTCTACGTGTTCTTACTGCTGTGCAGATGAACGTGGCATTACACAGGTGTGTTGCAGAACGGGTCCCTAAATTGAAGTTTTGTTAATCATGCTGTACTTCCTTCCTACACATCACGCTGCTATCCTCATTCGGGCTTAAGTCTCCACGGATAGGCTTGAAAAAAATTTGAATCTGTTGCTGACTTCATGCCCAGTAGTTAAGAGCATAAAAACATAGACAGGTGAGGGGATGGGGGTGGGGGATCCTCCTATTTTAGGGTATTCTTTTAGATATAGCTACAATTTCAACATATGTGTTTCATTGATCACAACCTGTCATTACACTGGACATTTTTCAAATATTATATTTAACCCAAAACCTGCATTTGACATTGGCACTTTTCTTTTCATTTCACCATAGCAGTAGCTGATTATCAGAGAGATGAAGTAAATTAATGAAGTTCAAAGGGTAGATGAGAGCTATCCCAGGCTCCACTTCAGACTCTTTCTCTTTTAGTTCCTCTCCACTACCTTTCTAAATTGAAGCAAAAATGTAAACATCGCTTCCAATGGATCTCTAAGTTGAACATGGGGCAGAGAAAGAGTCCCCAAATGTGCTAACATCTACATAGGGATCAGTTTGGGATGCTCCAACCTGCATTGTGAATACTGGCAAAGAGCTTCTCTTCCCTAGCACTATTAGCTTCGTTGCCTGTGAATTTCAGTCATGAATCCAGGGCATTTATAATGTCTTTTTCAAATCCAGAAGTTCACCGCTATCATACTGGTAAGTTCCTAAGAAAAGGACAGTCATACTTAAAATCCATCCAGGTGCTATTCAATGCCACACAGCTTTCTCACAAGTTCTTCCAAAATGGATCTTTTCCCACATTGAGCAGCTATAAAATGGATCATGCACTGAGCGGACATGAAACAGATCCCTGGAAAGTCTTTTCATGAAAACTTTTGTCGACTGAGACTATGAGGCAGCACATATTGTTCTGATTTCAGTGTCAAGCAGACAATTTGACTGAAATTTTCTCCTTTTACTTGATCATTTTGACTCCGTTGTCTAAATGCCCTGTCTTTGGCAATACAATGATATCCTAGTGGAAAATGGCTTCTTTTGCTTCCAACTGGCCTTTTTGAAAGCAATAAAGCCACTCCGAAAGACCTGTCATTAACCTTGGAGTAGTTAAAAGCAGGATGCCAGTGACATCTCAGAAGTGTACCTCCCTGCTTCCCCCAGCTCTGCTGTACTTTCAGGAAACGATCTGGAACACCAACTTCTAAAAGGAGCCGTGCTCCTGCATACTCAAATGTGGTTCAAAAGGCACGCAAATAAATATACATGAACTGAACTGAAACAGCTGGGGAGTTCTCAACAGGGACCTCTAATGACCTCTGAATTGGAAGGTCCACAGCTGATCAAGGAATCATTACTAAGATTAAAGGCTTATACCAAAACCACTGTGAGACTTAAACTACTGAATTTACAATGTTGATGGCATAAACTAGAAAGCACTAACTAACCATATTAATGTGCTGCTTGAAAGTCAGAGGACACAGAAATGCTGAGTTATTTCTCTACCCTTTTCTGCACTTGCAGCCGAGACTCTGCCACTGAGCTTTAGAAGATAAATGGCTTTGTTTCCCAGTCTGCATTATTGTTGATGCAGGGGAGCATTCTTGCCCTTTAGGTAAGTTGTTTACAGCACAGCACTAAAGAACTAGGAGTTTGAGTTCAGTGAAGAGTCCATTTCAGGAAACTTGGCCACTGAGCATGCAAAACCTCAGGGACGAAGAACAAAAGGCTGACTTAGAGACAAGGGAAACCATTTGACTATGTGGCTTATCCAACAAATGATAGTTGTTGAAAAAGGTGATATCCACTATTCTACTATAATTTCAAGTTTCAGCTATATTTAGAACAGAGTTGCTACCTTGGAAAGGATAAATAGTCAGGACTATATGATAGGTCACAATATCAAAAAGTTGGCAGGTAAAGGGCAATGCAATGTCAAACACAATGGAAGAAATCATGTTCTCAGCCAGTTTTACAAAATACATTCTGCAATACCTACATGTTGACTGATTTCAGGTTCTGTAAGCAAAGAGATAACACAAGGCCTAGGTAAGTGCAGAGTAACTGTCATGAAAAAAAAAAGCATCACTGAGGGAAGGGCAGAGATACCAAAATAACTAGGTAGCTATACAAAATTCAGAGGTATATACTAATGAGTAGCGGATGAGTTCGTGAACTAATCAGTTCAACACCATGTGAATGGACATACCACAGGCACTACTGGGTTTCTGAAGTATTAGCCAGGATCTGATTGCAACACAATAAAGGTAGAAACATGAACATGAAGGTTTTAAATTAAAAGGTTAGAAAAAGTGCACCAAATTCATAAAGTAAGAAGGTTTCTATCTGTATCTCATTCCAACTCATCTGGCTAGAGTGCAAAAGGATGTTCAGAGTCCTAGCTTCACTACATTCAGCACTGCGTGCTATTACCATTAATTCTGATTTCTCAGGACCATAGGTCCATCTGTTTAAAGAATTATTTAAGTGATTAAGTCCCAGAATTTCTTACATCTGCTCCTATCTATGTCCAAGTCGCTCTAAAGCGACCTTGGGCATACCCATTAACCTTCTAAGTTACATTAAATTAAAACAAGATGTTAACCAGCAAAACATACCGATAGCATTACTGCGTCTATTAAACCACATAATACCTGTAAAGTATTAGCCTAAGATCTGTCACAGAGTAATTCATGCAATAATAATACTAAAACCACATATTTTGGGGGCTGTTAGACAAATTCTCTTCCCCTTGAAAATGAGGTTAATAAAGTAAACTGAATTATGCACCCATGGTACACTCTAATTGGCAGCTTAAGGCGAGGAAGATGCCATCAAGAACTCAGGAAATATACTAGAATAAAGCATGATTACCAGAGAAGAAAGTCATTCTTGATCCAAAAATTAAAACTAAAGTTCAAAATAATACAAAGAAAACCGGGGTACACTCTCATTGTCATAAAGAAAGAAACTGTGTTAGCTACATTTCTCCTTCAAGTGACCAAATACTCAACAAGAAGCCAATTTAAGGATTAATGTGGCTTACAGGTCTGGAGAAATTCAGTTCATCATGGAAGGGAAAGCCATGGACTTGCAGGACTGGAAAGAACCTAGCCATTTTACAGCAGCACGCCAGTAGTCATGAGTGCTGCTGTTCAGCCTGGGTTCCCTTTTATATTCAGTCCAAGATCCCAACCCATGGAATGGTGCCACCTAAAGTTAAAGTGAATCTTTGTCAATTCACCTATTCCAGAAAGTCTCAAAAAGCATATTGAGGCAATGTTTCTATGGTTATTCTAAATATCAAGTTGCCAGTATTGACTAGTCATCACAGAAAACAAAGAAAATGTTTCCTAAAACTGATGCTACGAATACATACCATTGAGAAAGAAAGACCACTTAAGTTTAATATTCAGAGAGCATGTTCTGCTGCTCCTATTTTGGAACACAATAAACGTGTGATCTTTGAAAAAGTCTAGGAGAATAGATTCCTTTGCCTGTACCTGACCCCCCCCCATCCCTATGAAGACCAATCCTACAGAAATCATCACAGAACCAACAAATAATTTGTCTTTAATAGAATACAATGTGTCAGGCAATAAGATTCAGGAAATGTGCTCATGGACAGTCAAGTCAGTCAATGATGGGCTAATTTTTATTTTCTTTTTCCTAACTTTAAACATGTATAAAATTTGCCTTTGATTTTACACTTTTGATAGAAATGTTAGTATTTTAGGGGTGTTCTTTATTCTTCTAAAACCTTCATATTTTATTTGTCAAGGGCTAAAATATCTCTCTAAAATTTAAAACACAGTGTGCAATGAAGTGGTTAAAGAAACCTATCTACAGGCCAGGAGACAGGAAAAAAGAATGGATTTCCCAAGCATCACCCAATTCAAATGATCAACATTGCTTCACTTTCTGTTTCAATAGAATGAGGTCAGTCATTCAGTAAAATGGTCAAGTGACCCTATAGGATAGGGATCCACAGGGGATACAAAATATAAATTCCAGAAATGGATTCATTAAATAGCCTGCAGCTGAAGGATTAAAGGAGTGTTACGGGTATGTAAAGAAATGGAAGCTGTGCACAAAATTACTATTGTAAGATTCAGAAGCAAACTATTTCACATGCTTTAAGAAATGTTTAGCAATTTTACCTTTAATCAACAGTTTTGAAACAATGGAGATGATTTGTTGGGAGTTTTCTTGATAGAAGTATATCTAGAGAACCTAAAGAAGGTTATCGCAGCTTCCAGAGTGCTTGGAACATCACTGAAATGCAAAGATCTTGAGTCCTAATTAGGTTTTCCACTTTGTATGTGAGGCCAGTATTGTATAAAAATATAATATAATCTGGATCTAGGCCTTGAAATCTGAAAAAAAAACTTGGCTCAAAGCAATAGTAGTGATATACATGCCAACCCAAGCATTGCGAGGCCCAAAAATAAAAAATAAAAACCAGAAACAAAGCACAGCCCTAAGACTCTTGTATGGGGTAGGGCAAAGGAAAGATTAGCAGCCCTGAGGGCAAAGAGACAAGGAGCAAAGTACTTAGTTCTTCCTTGATTTTATGCTCTGTTCCTGTTTTATGTGGATTTAAAGATGTGGTTACCCATTTACAATTATAATGTCCTTTCAGTGACAATTTTATATCTGACTTTCTCTTAAAAACTGCATTTGATGATGGTTCTTCTGAAAGTACACCTGAGTTCAACCAACATTATCTCTTTTTCAGGAACCTTTGGGTAGTTTTCTCTCATTCTCTCTCTCTCTCTCTCTCTCTCTCTCTCTCTCTCTCTCTCTCTCTCTCTCTCTCTCTCTCTCTCTCTGTGTGTGTGTGTGTGTGTGTGTGTGTGTGTGTGTGTGTGTGTGTGTGTGTGTGTGTTTCTGTACCTGCTGGATTGTAAAACTATTGTATAGGTAACCTTAAACTTCCTAACAGAGAGAGTAAGATAGCCTTTGTGAATAAACTATTGTTTAAAAACCATCAAGATTTTGTAGGCAGCACACTCTTTGTATGCAGAAAATGACACTATCCTGTGAAAATGAGCCTCCCCTACCCCTGAGTGTTAAACTTTATACACATGATCTGAGTTAGTTTCAGCATTGATATTTCTAAACCACAAATCAAGTCAAGCACTTTTTTAAAATGTAAAAGAATTGTCTATATAAAATATAAGAATATGTCACATAGAATGAGGTGAATAAGGTTCAGTCGTATTCAGCAAAACTTTATTTATGTAAATATATGTATACATTGCATATATATGTGTACATATACTGCATACATGAATGTAAATACAGTTTGCTACATTTGACTTTCTAGATACATATATATTCACATTATAAAATGTGTGGCTAAGTGTGAGTCACAGTTGAAACTTTAAAACCCACTGGTGAGTCTTAACCACAACTTGATTGGCCCCAAACCTGCTGCCACATTTTCCTCTAAGGATTTCAGTGAATTAATGTAATTAAAATCTTAAATGAAAATTTTCCTTCTTCAGAAGAGAAATAATAATGTTTTGATTCGAAATGTCAATGATCTCATATTGGAAAAGACATGTGCTTCCTTCTATGTTTTTGGGGTGTGTGTATGTGTGTGTGTGTGTGTGTGTGTGTGTGTGTGTGTGTGTGTGTGTTCCTTTGTTTCCATAGGAAACATTCCTCTAACTGGCTGGCAGATACTAAGCAATCTTTAGTGTTAGTCCTTTCTGCTTGTTCTCCCTACAAATTCCTTTTCAGACTCAATATAGAGTGATTCCACACAAACCCAATCAGGTGGGAATTCCAGAACTATCAGTCTATGGAATGCAGGCTTTTATCAGGCTCCTCTTGCTTGGGACAAGGGACTGTAAATGGTTGAAGTGAACAAGTGAGATACCACTTAGAGCAGGCAATCATCACTGAAGGTGCAGGAGAGAAATGTAATCATGGTAAGAGTAACCGTGTGACTGATTCACTAAAGCCTACCATCTATAGTAGGAGTCTTGACCATATCGCTACTCTCATTGCACTAGGTCAACAAGTCCTCCACTGTCCCTGAGAAAACATGTCCTATAAGGTGTCCGTTTTAATGGTTCCTGCTTATCTCACTAGTGCCATCCCAGTCATTCTCATGCAGATAGCCTACAGTCTAGTCATTCCACACCATAGACATTTCAGCAATGTATTATGAATCCTTACCCTCTATAAGAGTATGTTTATCTCCTTGACAAAAATGTCTTATAAGTTTTTTTTATATCCAGTGAATCCATAATATCTCTTTGAAACCCAGATGTAAGTACATGTTTCTCCATCACGTTGTGCCTGGCAGTACTCCCTTCCGGAGATTCTGTACACTTGTATTTTATGTTCAAATAAAACTTGGAACAAGGCTCAGAAAGCTATTATCCAGTATTGCACTTATTTGTTTTCACACCCATCCCTTCCAATGACTACTTTTTATTAACAATGATCATATGTGACCTAAAGAGCAATTGCCTCCTTGACAAAAACTGGCTTAAGAGAATGCCGTTATTGAACGTCTGTTATTTGAATGTGCATGGGGGAGTATGGCTAATAGAAGAAAAAATGGAATCTATTAGAACCAGAAATTAATAAAACGAATGTTATTTTTCTTTCTTCTTCATTATAAATTCTATAAGAGCAGGCATCCAGGTAACATGTCTGTCTAATTCGCCTAAGTACCTAACACTATGCCTGAATGGCATAACATATGAGAAAGCTAAAGCTAGATATCCTAACACCTGAACAACTGTCTGTCTTAGGCTTTGAAGGATGTCTAGTGTCATAACACATATACCCAGTAATACTACCACCATTACCATCTTCTCCAATAGGAATAACCAAAACTGCCTTTCACTGTTGCCAAGTGATCCCTGGGAAGTAAAAGATTTTCTGTCTCCATAACCCTGTCCTGGAAAGGTTGCTGCTGGAGGACAGCCAAAAGAAATGTTATGTGCTGTTTTAATTAGCAAATCGCTTCCTTCTAGTAGCTTTTAGCATCAAAAGAGAGAAGAATGACAGATGGACAACTGAGCCTGAAACCTTGCAGATTTCCTAGGAGCCAGGCACTCCTGTTTCCATTCTGCCTCCCTTCTGCCTAGCCAGCTGAAACCTCATACACCAGAAGAGTGGCTTCTTTTCTTTCCACCTCAGCTCACATTGTGTTTTCCTTGCTATAAAGAAAATCATATTTTGGCTGTGAATACTGTTCATTTTTAGAGTAGCTATCTACCATCCATTCAACTTTCCACAGGTTTTTAAAAAATTTTTAAACAGTGTATTGCAGGAACGCCCACTACATTCATTAAGACATGACCTGTTAGAGGCAGCAACTATTCTGTGTGCAGACGAACAATGAATCATCACAAGACTTTCTTCCCATTGTTTTGACTAAGGTCTTGATTCCTGTGGCTTCAACTCAGGCCTTCTTGTGTTTCTCATTCATGAGTCTTATATTCTCAGAACTTAGTTCTCCAAAAAGATAATAAGGTAGTAAAAACTATAACAAAAGCACATTTGGTCATAGTCTTTAGCTTCAAATTTGATATTTAGTGAAAAAAATGTATGCTGCTCAAGAAGCCACAATTAGAGATTATTCAAAAAGGTGCAAAAATGCTTAGTGGTTACATGGTGTGGGTCTCTTATGTTTCAGAGGGGAAATAGGTTCATTAACAAAGATGACAGATACTCAGTAGTAGAGCTGAAATTACAGTCAAGATTCCACAACTCCTGTCTAATAGAGAATCAGAAAAGTAAAGGTAATATCAGTCTCCCATAGAGAAGTTATTGCAAGTGACCCAGTGTGGTCAGGCTGATCCTTTGTATGGTACATCAGATAGAATTGTGATCTGGACATTTCTCAGCTTTCTGCACAAGGCCAGAAGTCAATATACAATTCTAGAATCAGTAACTGAAACCTTTGGAGCCCTGGTAAAAGGCAGTCTTTGTGCTAGGCCTTGCTTTCTCCATCCCTGAAACTCAGTCTGCTATACCTTACTGAAAGCAGCTTGGTCTCAGGAAATGCCTTAGTTCCACTGTTAACTACTTCCAGTGTTTACCATAATGCCTAAAATTCTTCAAGTTATCTCCTCAGCTTTTGCTGTGGCTATTTTCCACTTTGGAGGTCTTTCTGTCCACTTTTGAGCATATATGCTTTTCAAAGCATTGTGGTACATAATACAATCATCTTTATAGGTCACACATGCACAGAACTAAATCATTGAGCAAGCAAATTTATTACATTACTCATGATAGATACCTCATTAAGTTTTCATAAAGGATCTATATTAATAAAGTCACTACCTGTTCCAAAGAGGAAATGGTGACCATGGTAACATGGCTTGAGATAATGCACTCACTTAAGAAAATGTATAGTTCAAAGTGTCACATATAAAGAGGGACAGGAATCCTAAGACAGGTGACTGATTTTAGAAAAAAAAATATGGGGGCAGGACAGAGGTGGGAAACTAGAATTGGATGGAGTGCAACTCTGGGGTAAGCTAGAAACTTAAAACAATAGAAACTCCCAGGATTCTATATGGGTGACCCTAGTCAAGACTCCTAGCAGTGGGAGATATGTAACCTGAGAAAGCCGTCTCCTATAATCAGAAAACGCTTCCAATAGAGGGTTTGGGACACCAATCCAGCCATAAAACCTTTGACCCACATTTGTCCTGCTTACAGGATGTGTAGAGATAAAGAAGGAACAGAAGCTGGGAGAAGGGCCAGCCAATGACTGTCCCAGGTTGAGAACCCTGCTCTGAGAGAGAGCCCACTACTCACACTACTAATAATACTCCACTATGCTTGCAGACAGGAACCTAGGATAGCTGTCAACTGATGGAAACAGACGCAGAGACCCACAGTCGACCTTTAGGCAGAGCATGGGGAATCCTGCAGAAGAGGCGGAGGGAAGGATGGAAGGAGGCAGAGTGATCAAGGACTCCACAAGAAGGCCTAGAAATCAATTAATCTGGGCCCATAGGGGCTCGCAGAAACTGAAACTCGAACCAGAGAGCATGCATGGACAGACCTAGGTCCTCTGCACATATGTGATAGTTGTGCATCTTGCTCTTCATGTGAGACTCGTAACAGCAGGATAAGGTGCTGTATCTGACTCTGTTGTTTGTCTTTGGATACCTTTCCCCTAACTGGGATGCCTTGCCTAGTTGCAATAGAAGATTCACCTAGTCCTGCTGCAACTTGATATGCCAAAGCAGGTTATATCTACAGAAGCCTCCTTTTATCTGAGGAGAAAAGTATGACAGGAGGAGCTAGGAGGGGAATCAGAGGAGGGACTGTAAGTGGGGAGGGAGGGGGGAAGATGCAATCTGAATGTAAAGTCAATTAAAACAAACAAGCAATCAAATATATACATACATGCATGCAAACCTATAGAGCAAACAAGTGGCTCTTATTGGTCCCCTGTACATTTATAAGTAATTGGTGTATAGTTGTGTTACTCATAAAACTTTGTCATGAAGTTAACTCTAGCATATTGGATGTGGGCATATTTGGGGTCTTTGTTTACCTTCTACAACTCTAGACACTGTGTGTCTTCGTGTTTCAGGGGTTCAGTGTCCTTCCCTACAGTGCACTAGACCACCAGTTCTCAGCCTGTGGGTCATGATCCTTTTGGAGGTTCGAATGGCTCTTTCACAGGAGTCAGCTAAGACTATCAGAAAACACAGATATTCAAATTCATGACAGCAAAAGTTACAATTATGATGCAGCAATGAATATTATTTTATGGTCGGGAGTCACTGCAACACAAGGAACAGTATTAAAGGGTTGCAGCATTAGCAAGGTTGAGAACCACTGCTATACTGTCTCACCTAGATTGGTTCATTACTAAAATATACTAGACTTTCCCTGAAAGGCGTTAAAGCTCTTCTCCCTTGTATCAAGGACTTTTTAGAGCATCTAGTTACAAGACTGGTATAAATACTATTTGAGTGGTAAAGCATTTAAAATATATGACTTTATGAAATACCATGGTAGGTTGGTACATTACATATAAATGTAGGATTTCACACAAAATATGTAGGAGACCAGATAATTAGAGCATTTTATATGTTTGGACTATATATCATTAACATAAGGTCACAGGATGCTTTTTCTCAAGACAGCTCTGCAAAAAGGAAAAAATTACGATTGGAGTAAAGACAATTTCTGAGGATATAAAAATTTGCAGAAAAATATTCCTTTTTCTGAACCCTCTACTACACTTGACTCTCAGAGAAGATATTTTTCTTTTCTCTATGTGGACAAAAAGTGGAGCCTAGAATTCTGAGCATGTTCTAGTAGCTAATGGTTTTAGGACTGCATTATGTCATTGTTTTTGAGACAAAGGTCCAAACCAGATGCTGAGTGGTTAATGAGAAGCTAGAAAAGACATTAATGGTCCTATCCAGTACTGTACCCTAAGCATTACAATACACATCTGCCCAGCAAGATGTGCCACTGGGGTAACAGTGGCATAATGGTTTTCTTAGTCGATTTGGGATGGTCACAGCTCGTGCCTGGTCAGGTCCTACCACCAATTCTTGTTAATCCAAGAAAAAGAGGCAATTGAAAATGGAAAACAGAAAGAATATATTCACTGTGGTAATGTTGGGTAGAAGGACAAAGAGATCCAGTAAAGCCCTCAAGTGAATCCTCCAGGTCTTGAACAAAGATCATATACATACTGAAGCTGTCCCAGGCAAGGAGCAGTCCTAGCCACCACTGACTCATCATTATTGAGATCTTATTAACTAGTACATTTCCCTTTTCCAGCATGAGACACCTAAAGAAACCCTCTTTTCTTGGGGTGGGAGTGGGGTGTTCATGGTTTCCCCAGTCTGGTAGTCAGAGAGTAAGACATAAGTCTCCCTTTACAAGTTATTCCTTTCTTCTAGACCTATTATACTTTGTTTAAAATAGGTTTTCTGATTAGATATAAGGCTTGGTCCGTGTGAGAGATTTCATGCCTGGTACTGTAAACTCGATCAAAACATATGCCTGGGAATATCTTAGGTTCTAGATGGGAACATAACTTTTTATTGCAAATACTAATGCAGTCAAACGGCTTTCTCCATATTTATATTTATACCCGTCGATTTGGGCTGCTCTAAATCTTGGTCAGAGAAGCTTCTTTTTGCATTTGGTTATAGTGCAGAAAAAGCCATAACTGGTAAAAAAAAAAAAAATGCCAAATAAAAGCAACTGTGAGTACTCTGCTGTGGATAAGTCATTTACATTAACCCCCACCACCACCATCCAAAGCTCACAGATAACATGGAAGACTGGCCAAGAAGAAACTGAAGAGCTGTGACGGATGGGGAGGATTGCTATGAAATGCAGGCTTCTGGACATGATAAAGCTCTTGCACCCTTAAACTCACAGTAACAGCAGTTACCTGCACAGTGTGGAGCCAGTCACTGTTCCAACAGAAATAAGAGAAAGGCCCCGAAGCCCCATCTTTGTTGGGGGAACTAGTGAAAATAGATGATGACTGAGTGAAGGAAGGTCACTCTCCTTCAAGGACATGCCCGCTTGTTGCCCATGCTCCAGGGAATGTTGCACTCCCATGTACGCATGAGCAGCACGAAATGGACTCAGAAAATCATCGATAAAATAAATGTAGAAGATATGAGGTAGAGAGAAGTTTCGGGATACTAGGTTTAAGTAGGAGAAAAGTAGGGTGGCTAGACATACTCAAAATAAATCATATAAATGTAAAAAAATTCAAAAACAAAACCCACGGTATTGTTCATTTAAAGTGGAAAGAACACACAGGATGTCAGAACCTACACGGTAGAGCAGGAGCAGGTCCCAGTCAGTCAGTGGGAGAGGATGTGCCTGGTACTGCAGTGACTTGGCATGCCAGCACAGATTGATATGCAGGGAGGCCTCTCCCTTCTCAACGCAATTGGGATACAAAGTGAATAAAAAAAGAAAATAGCGAAAATATGTCTATATCTCACTCTATTCTTAATGGGAAAGGAAAAAAGACAAGTCTCAAATAGGTAGTCATGAAAAAAGAACAATCCCCCTTTACTATGTGTGTTCCTTTTAATAAAGAACAAAAAAATTAAAGCGAGGGGCATGTACGATTTATTCAATGAGCAAGTAATACATAACAATGGCCAAAAGAGCAGTTAACCAAACAGCAATTTGCATATTTATGTTTTATACTAAGTAACAGGACATATAGCTATATAGCCTTGGGAAAATTATTTAACCCCTTGGTTTCCTTGACTATAAACCAGGAATTCTAACTACAGCTAATTTCTAGGCTGGCTGATAAAACAAGTCCTATGCAGCTCATATCACAGTGATACAGTGTGAATGAGTCTTCCGGAATCCACATGTTAGAAAATTAGTCTTCAGTGAAATATTGTCAAAAGTAGAAGGTGAGGCCTATGGGTGGGTGAGTTTACGTTGTAAGAGCACTGCCTTAATGAATGTGTTAGTTTGATCGTGTAGCCCAAACTCCAGGTGTATGAGAGACAAATTCCTAGTTCCGTTTAATTACACAGGCATCTATATTATAATACAAATAGACTAAAACATGTGATGGTACATATATCATCCATGCTCACATATAAATATTAAGATTCATATATTTGTATATTTATGTTTCATACTAAGTAACAAGACACAGAGCTATACGGTCTTGAGACAATTATTTAACCACTTGGTTTCCTTGACTATAAAAAAGATTTTCTAAGTGTAGCTAATTTGTAGGATGGCAGAGTGTTAAGTAAAACAAGTCCTATGCAACTCCTAGCACAATGGTACAATGTAAATGTGGTTTTCATAATTCACATATTAGAAAATTAGTATTTAGGGAAACATTTTCTTATTTACTTAGTATTTCCTTTTTACTCAATTTTTACACATTATTTACTTAATTTGCTTATTTACTTATTATTAATATTTTACATATAAAATAATTCAAAATAGGATGATGAACATCATACATAGTATAAAACTAGTATAAAATACACCATAAAACTTATCTGCATCCCCTGGAATACCAATAATACCATGTGTAAAACTGAAATGAATCTTTCAGAAATCACATATTTTCATTGATTTTTGGACAACTGTGGATTTAATAAAAAGGAAACAAAACTTTTTTAAAAGTTTCATTTATTTTTCTTTACACTCCAGATGTCATTCCCCTCCTGGTCCACCCTTCCACTGTTCCACATCCCATACCTCCCCTATGCTCCCCTGTCTCCACAAGGATGTCCCTGCCACCCATCCCCAACTCCACCAGCCATCTGAACTCCTTGGGGCCTCCAGTTTCTTTAGGAATAGGTCTATCTTCTTTGACTGTACCCAGACCCAGCAGTCCTCTGCTGTATATGTATTGGGGCCTCATGTCAGCTGATATATGCTGCCTGGTTGGTGATTCAGTGTCTGAGAGATCTCATGGGTCCAGGTTAGTCAAGACTGCTGGTCCTCCTACAGGGTTGCCCTCCCCCTCAGCTTTTTCCAGCTTTTCCCTAATTCAACCACAGGGGTCAGTAGCTTCTGTCCATTGGTTGGGTGTAAATATCTGCATCTGACTCTTTCAGCTGCTTATTGGGTCTTTTGGAGGGCAGTAACCATAGGTCCCTTTTTGTGAATGCCCCATAGCCTCAGTAATAGTGGCAGGACTTGGGGTCTCCCCTTGAGCTGGATCTCATTTTGGGTCTGTCACTGGACCTCCTTTTCCTCAGGCTTCTCTACATTTTTGTCCTTGCAGTTCAGATAGGAACAATTATGGGTCAGTTTTGACTGTGGGATGGCAACCCCATCCCTCACTCGATGTCCTATCTTTCTGCTGGAGGTGGGTTCTACAAGTTCCCATTACCCACTGTAGGGTATCTAATCTAGAGTTCCTCCCTTTGAGTCCTGAGAGTCTCACCTCCCAGGTTTCTGGTATATTCTGGAGGGTCCCCCCAGCCTCCTACCTCCTGAGGTTATGCTGGCCCTCAAAGCTTCAGTCCTTTTTCCACACCCAATACCAGATCATGTTCCTCTCTTCTCCCCAAATCCCCTTTTTCTCCCAGGTCCCTTGCTCTCTTCCCCCACTGAGATGGCAAAACCAACCTCTTTTTAATGGAACCAGGGAAATGGATTATTGAATAAAGTACTTGTCATACATGCATGCAGACCTGTGTTTAACCCTCACCATCCATGAAAAACATTCAGGTGCAACAGAAAATGTCTATACTTCCAGCACTAGAGAAATGAAAAGATGAGCATCCCTGACCCCACCTTAGGCTCAAGGGCCAGCAGGTCTTACTGAATTGGTGAGCTTCAAATAAAGTGAGAAACACTGGCTAAAGAATTAAAGTGAAGAATGATGGAGGAAGACATCCAATATGAATCTTTGGCCTACACACACACACACACACACACACACACACACACACACACACACACACACACGCACACGCACACACACACACACAGATTTTCCTCGGGCATAAAAAATAAAAATTAGGATAGGACTCTGAAATTTCTTGAGAATATTTCTTTCACATATGTAGAGATTCACAAGGCTTTTCTCTACGTTTGGCCTTAAACCCTCATCCTTAAAAATCTCTTTCATGTAATTCAGTCTAATTGTCTACGAGAAATCATGAGGTGAGCTTAGAAATAGAAAAAAGGAAGAAGATAAACTATACTTAACTTGAGCAAATTCAAATATTATGGGTTGGTTTGTTTGAACTCAATTACTGAAATTCATAAAGCTTCATCTGTAGCAAACCACAGAGCCTGAAAAGGGGACTGTTAAAGTCCAAATGAGAGGGAAAAAAAAGCTGAACTAGTTTGGCAATCTCTGAAGTACTAAAAGTGTTGTTGAGAAGCAGCAGTACTAAGTGCCAGTTAAAAAATCAGAAATCAGACAGCGAACCATGTGGGGAACAAGGTTAAATACCATCAAAGAGAAGGATTGAAAGAAGGTCAATAATTGCCTGGACAGGAAAGAAGATGAATAGAATTTGCTTTCCTGGCCCACACCACTACAGACCTCTGCCAGATGGAAAAGTATTGACAGAATTTGAAGTGACCAGGAAAAATGCAGAAGGAGTGCCCTCTGCCTCACATCTTGAACCACGAAACTTAAAAAGGATCTGGAGGGGGTGGGAGGTACCACTCAGCTCCCAAGTCTGAACATGGTCCTTTAAAAAGCTAGAGTTACTACACGTGAGAAATTGACATAGGACTGACCCTGATTGTGAGAACTGCAATCACCACAGAAATAGTTGATAGAATATAAGAGATACAGAATGACTTGGTTTCATGTGCTGAAATGACAGACCTTAAACCGTGTTTTTTTCTTGTCCTTTCTTGTATTGAAACTAGATTCTTTTTTCATATAATATATCTTGATTATAGTTTTTCCTCCTTCTACTCCTCCCAGGTTCTCCTACCTTCTCTTCCCCTCCAGATTCACTCACTTTCCGTATCTCATTAGAAAAAAAAAACAAAAAACAAAAAACATGCTTCTACTTGATAACAACTAAACATGACAAAATTAAAATATAATAAGATGAAGCAAAAACTATCATATCAAATTTGTACAAGGCAACCCACCAGGACAAAGAGTTCAAGAGCAAACAAAAAAGTAAAGAGACCCACTTGTTCTCAGTCAGGAGTCCCACGAAAATAGAATATAATATCTATAATATACATATATGTATACAATATATAGACCCTGGTGTACACCCATGTAGGGTCTATGTCTGCTGCTTCATTCTCTGTAAGTCTCTGTCTGCCTTTCAGTCTCAAATGAGCCTAGCTTATTTATTCAGAGGACCATGTTCTCCTGGTGCCTTTCAACCTCTCTGGCTCTTATAATATTTCTACCTTCTCTTCCACAGGATTTCCTGAGCGCTGAGGGGAGGGACTTGATGGAGACCTCCTATGTCTGGCTATGGGTCTCTGCAACTGTTCCAATCTGATGCCAGGAGAAGCCTCTTTGAAGATGACTGGATAACTCACAGATATATGTGCATAGTAGACTATCCTTAGTAATAGTTTTCTTGATTTTGTTTTCTTTTGGACCATTAGTGTTTGGTTTTGACCTAGATCTCTAGGCTATGTAGTCTCTGGTTCCTGGTTACCCAAACAGATTGCAGACCTTAAACTTTAAAATCACTGTTACTGAAAAGCATTCAAAATTCCACTTGGTTATTACATTCTTTTTATTTTATCAATAACATAGAAAAATCTTAAAATTATATATGTGTACATTTGCATATTGTAGGGCGCCCTCCTGTGGTGAACAATAGTACTGCGCATGCGCAGGTTTTGCACCTGGTGTCAGTTGGCCAGTAATATGCTAATGAGGGGCGGTACCATGCTAGTGAGGTGATTCATTCTCCGCCAATCCCTGGAGGACAAGTAGTGGGGTGATAGTGGGATGACAGTGGGGTGATAGTGGGGTGACCCGTGCCCCGCCAATCCCTCAAAGATTATTAGCATACTGTTGTGTATATAAGGCGAGCGACTTTGCCGCTCGTGGTCCCCGTATCAGCAATGAAGGTGTCCTGCAATAAAGGCTGTTGACAAGGATCCGACGGTGTTGCGTCTTCCTTGCCGGACGAGGTGGGCGCGACAGCATATGTCATGTCATATCATATATATGGACATACATGTAGTTCTTTACCTGCTATTAGTTGTCAAATAAAGAAACCTGCTGCCAGATTTTATGGTGTTTCAAAATAAACAGTGTGAGTAGCAATGCTTTACATTTAGGAATTTGTGGGAATCAGAATACTTAGAGAATCATATTATACCTGCTAATCATTTTTGTCACTTTCTCTTAAGAGCTAGGAAAACAAAAACAAAAACAAAGAAAAAACACAAAGGGAAACCCAGAACATGTAATAAAAACATACAAGTCATTTACTTTAACCATTTATAAGTTAGAGTCACAAACTGCTTTATTATCTCTTTCTAACATTGTACCCACTCACTCCATGGATGAAAAACAGTCAAAAATTCAATGTAATAAGAGCCCAGTCCCTTTTAATACATACTGGGCTGGTGTCACAATGCTTTAACAGAAGTACATCACTATTTATCTTAATCTGTTGCATGAATCACTAGAAACCATTATATAGAGTAAAATGAAAGAAGCTCCAGTCACTTTCATATGATAATGGATTATTGGACATTTACTAAGTTGAATTTAAGTAATCTGTGTACATTAAATCTTGCATAGTGCAGATAACTAGAATCCCACTTTAGAGATACACACAGATGCTTTAATAAGATCCCCAAGTTCAAATAGTTAGTTGTGGCCTCAGGAATTGATCCAAACACATGATTTGTATTCCTGCCCTCTAGTCTCTCCCAATAGGAAAATTACTTCAACCCATGAAAATGGAGCCAAGTCCTTGTTCTAGAGAGAGTGATCTAGGGGTACCCAATAGGCTGTGGAGTGATGCTCATGGTAGCAGGTATATATGGATGGCTCTCACATGTCACGCCTTAGCCTCTATTGGCAGCTCTCACTCATTTGACCCATTTGAAGTAATCTCTTTCTCTTCTTATGTCTGAGCATTTTCCTAGATCCTCTCAAGTTTTAGAGTGTATTTTCGACAGTAGCATTGCTTTGATTTTCAAATATTAATTTGAGTTTCTTTACATCCTAATTTACCCTCACCCTTTACAATCAGAAAAAAATGGATGTAGATCATAAAAATCACACCTGAATATAAAAAAAAGTCCCCATCTTCCACAACAAAGCTTGAAATGGTAGTAGCACTTGAGAATAGATTGTTTCCACAAAATTCCATCCCTTTGAGCTAAATTAAGATGGTATTTCAAACCCCCTTCTGTGAAGCCCTATCTTCAGTCTCAGTCTTTCTACCCATTACCTAGTACATATGACTTGCTATTTTGGATAACAGTATTTTAGAAGGCAGGGTTTCATAGTACCCACAAAGAGCTACCACCAATGCTATGGGAATAATTTCATAAAAACCACATAGCTAATTAACAGGATGCTCATAAAACAAGAGCTCCTAAAATATTGAAATAAAGCACCGGCTGCTATACTAAGAAACTTAAGACAGGGGAAAGGATAAAAATAGAGATTATTTTTATATTGTACTGTCTCCTCTTACTTATATGAGCTCAGATTTTATTTGTTCTGTTTTGTAAAAAGAAAATGATATTTGTTTTAAATCTTCTCCAGCTTTCTTAATAGACATAGTCTTTGATTTCTGCAGGGGCATATAATAACTAAAGTTAAGATCTATTAACCCTAGTATTTGTGGGCAAAATTTGGCATGCTTGTGTTGGAAAGGAGTTTCAAAGCTAGCTTTCCTCTGATGTTCACAGTTACCCTATGCTAACAAATCTAACAGAGGCTGTGAAGCATAGTAAAGAAATACTTGCTACATGATATACAGGATTAAAATCAAGCTACTAATTGAAACTTGGTTTTCTGTTGAAATTATTATTATTGGATTTGTTGGGATGGAATTTCACAATTTCTTTTAACACAAGAAATGTGTTAATTTCATTGCAGTAGATTTTCACTTCTGATATATTAGTCATTGTGCTGAGACTCAGAAACCTTACCAACAAATAAGCAAAATTGTATTTTTAAATACCAGAGACATTTTGAAATCTCAGACCTCTAGTCTATTAGTCTCTCCGTCTGGAGTTGCTTATTCCTCTTAGTTTCCAACAAGTATTAGAACTCCACCCTCAAACTCACTAAAGGACAGTTAGATAAAAAAGAAAATGAACCTAAGACATTTGCAAAGGTTACAGAAGCTGAGAATTTATTTACAGGGCATCATTTGTACCACTCTGTATAGTCACTGCCATGAAATCAGGCAATAGTGGAATTAATCCTCACAAAGCAAATTAGGACAATAATGTGCTGGGTCACGTTTGTAGATTATCAGATTTCTATCCATCAAACCTGAGCTATTGCTCCACAAATACTCAAAACTTAATTTTATGCTCTACATAAAATTGGGACAACTGAATTTCCTCTCATTTGTTAGGATGTCATTCTTAATAAAAATAAAGAAATGGAAACATGTTTATAACTGTAAATCAATGAGTTACTATTTTGTTAGTTGCAATCTTTTTGGGTTCATTCATGTGTAAAGAAAAGCTGAGGGCAAAATACTATACCTTATTGGACTAAGGCAGAACAGCATTCAGTTTCTCTAGAACACAGCATGTTGTCATCAATTTTATCTCAGGAGGAGAGTACACCACCAGTTTACACATTGATTGCAGCCATTCTTCAAGAGAGAGAATCAAACCCATTGTAGTTGGTTTCCATAGAAGCTCAAAGCACAAAACTGTATTCTAATGAAATTGACCAAGGAGTCAACAAGCAATATTGAGCACCCACTGAGTGCAGAGAATTAAGCCAAAAGAATAATATAGATATTCTCACTTATAAGGGTATAGCTGTTGACACTGAGAGTCAACTCAAATTTCACAGGAGTAAAAGAGAGCTTACATGATTTAAGGCATATTTTCACAGTGTTGCTTCAGCTCAATCCCTGTCCTGAGTTTCCTAGGCATGCTTGTTTGATTGTCATTATATCCCACATATTAGAAATGACAGCACTCTAATAAGATGGATGTGATGCTCCCACATGCAGGCAGATAAAGTGCCTTCTATCTCTGCTCTGAATGGAATGTAGGCTCAGAGAAATATAAAGAGACTGAAAAGGCAACACATCTAGCTGTGCAAAGACACAGAGTGAAGCTCATTGAGATTCGCCCCTCTTCTCATTTTTCTACCTCCTTCTCCTGTAATTCCCACACCCTGGCCATATAGAATCACCATCATCAGTGTTTCATTTGAACCTGGAGAGTCAGAATTCACTCCAATCATGTCATGGGGCGATCTCCACCCCTTCTCCATTATCCACAGCTGGGGCATGGACAAGAAAGAGGGCAGTTATTTTTGCCATTCTCTCTCTCTCCATTTCATCATTTTAGAAAATGTCCAGGAAACTGGCCAGGGTTTATGTAGCTCTCTAGTGAATGTTTTACTCGGCCCAGATGGAAGAAGGGAAAAGAATGGAGAGCTAAGTTTATCTAAATATATGCCACTAAATATACAATAATTTACATTTTTATATCCCACTGTGCATACAAGTATGCTATGAATGGAGAATATTCTAAGAATTGTGATATATGTTACCAAGAATCTGCGTTCAGATTGCACAAATAAACACATATCACAGTGGTAGGCAACAACTTGAGAATAAGGTTCTTTTTGAGTAATATTCCTGTAAATTTGCTCATGCAGGGGCACATCTGTATAGGTGTGTGTGTGTGTGTGTGTGTGTGTGTGTGTGTGTGTGTGTGTGTACATTATGGAGGCTTGCCATCCATCATGTACTTTCCTATATCTCTCTTAATCTCAGACTTATGAACTTGACCAGTTTTCCTAGTCAGGTTGCTTCAACAATCCATGTTCTCTGCCTGCTGTCTGCTGCGATTACAGACTAGGACATAATATTTATTTGGTATATAAGCGAGTGATGGGTTCTAAGCACCAGTCCTCCCATGTGGCTGGTAGGTGTTTTATACATTTGTACCATCTTCTCAGTCCATAGAAATAGGTACCTAAGCACTGCTAATCAACTAGGACATGCTACAGTGTTGTAACTTTATGATTTCATTTCTCTCATATGCAAAATAGATGGCACTGTCCTAGTCTTTCCTATGAATACTCTGATATAAATAAAATTACACATCTAATTTCACTAATTATGACATTATAGGTACAAACTGTTTGGTACACAGAAAATTCTAATTCTTCAAACTCCATACTCTAGTACAAATATCCAGAAATGGACTCAATCTGGATATTTGACTAACATTTGGAGGTTGGGGAAATTGGATTTTCCTTTGAACATGATACAATATAATACTTTAAAAAGAGTAGGAGACTACTTAGCTCTCAAAAACAATGACTTCATGAAATTCATAGGCAAATGGATGGAACTAGAAAATGAAAATATCATCCTGAGTGAGGTAACCTAATCACATAAAAACACACATGGTATGCAATCACTGAGAAGTGGATAATTAGCCCCAAAGCTCGAATTACCCAAGGTGCAATGCACGGACCAGATGAAACTCAAGAAGGATGAACAAAATGTCGATGCTTCACTCCTTAAAAAGGGGAACAAAAATATCCATAGGAGGGGATATGGACGCAATGTTTGGAGCAGAGACTGAAGGAATGGCCATTCAGAGCCTGCCCCACATGTGGCCCAAATATATATATATATATATATATATCCACCAAAACTAGATAAGATGGATAAAGCTAAGAAGTGCATGCTGGCAGGAACTGAGGAACTGGATAGAGATCTCTCCTGAAGAGAAACAGCAAGAATATGTCAAATACAGAGGCGAATGCTGGCAGCAAACCACTGAACTGAGAATGGGACCCCCATTGGAGGAATTAGAGAACGGACTGAAAGAGCTGAAGGGGCTTGCAATCCCATAAGAACAACAATGCCAACCAACCAGAGCTTCCAGGGACTAAACCACTACTCAAAGACTATACATGGACTGGCCCATGACTCCAACTGTGTAGGTAGCAAAGGATAAACTTGCTGGGCACCAATGGAAGGAGAATCCCTTGGTCCTGTCAAGAGATTGTATCTCCAAGATGCAGAGAAGAAGTGGCATATATTTAGATATGTCAACAATATGGCTCCCGAATCATGATGTTAATAAGGAAATCATCTATAGACAAGCAGAAGTTATAGGGAGAAATTCACAGAACCCTACCCTGAGACAAAGAACTATATAGGTAATATAGGTTACTGAAACCTTCTGAGAACTGGAAAAGTAGCCCATCTACTTGGTGGTGTCCTCTAATTGGTTATCGAACACCAAGTGGTCAGCCCCAAAGTCATATACATGCACTTCACAAATTTATGCATATACATATACATATACATATACATATACATATACATATATATATACATATATATAATGTTTAGGAGTCTAAATGGGAACTATGATTTATTTGTCTTGGATAACAATAAGAAAACAACTATCTAGTATCACATACTCAGTATATACCAGGCATATGGCAATATTTTGTGCATTGGGCTTTATTTCCTTCTCATAGCACCTATTTTCTAAGGCCATCACCATTTTTTAGACTAAGAAACTGAAAGGCTATGTAACTTGCTCAAGGTGATAAAATGTGTAAAGTCTTCCTAATTTACTAGACCCATTATTTGATCTGGGGCAGGGGTATATAGATTAAAAAGAAACAACAAAAGGCCCATAAGGGTTCAATACAGTAAAGAAGGTTTGGGACAGACTTAAGCACGGCTTGAGTAGCAGCATGGACCAATTTGAAACTGGAAGGTTAAACACATGGAAAATGAAATTACCAAGAGCAGCGGTTGGTATGCAGATTCACCTGACAATCAACAGCATTGATGAGACATAGACTAGAGCCAGGTAGAGCAGATGTAAAGCATACAAAGAAAAAGATGTGAACCGAAAATCACTGCTAAAAAAAATACATGTAGAGGACACCACTAAATGACATTGTACAAATGGGATGAATAGGCAAACAAATCAAAGGCATATGAAAGCCTGTGCGTACATTAAGGAAAGGGACTGATTGGAGGCAAAAATGTTCAAGTTCTTCGCAGAAAGGTTGTATCTGAGCTTTGTGGCATAACCTAGAAATTCAAAGCAGAGAATGTATTTCTACTGCCCCACTACCACCTCTCACAGTTCCCTGTTGCAGATTTTCACACATGTAAATTAGATGTCACAGCCCAATCTTCTCCTGAGTTTTCTGAACAAAGCATTCATATTTTAAAAAGCAGTGTCTAAATGCGAAATGAATCATCTTCCTACAAATCTACATTCAATCAATTCACCATGTAGCTGTTTCAAACAATACCACTAGCAGAGACTTAAAAATAGATATTCCAGCTTCACAGAAGTCTCTCTCTCTCTCTCTCTCTCTCTCTCTCTCTCTCTCTCTCTCTCTCTCTCTCTCTCTCTCTCTGTGGGTGTGGGTGTGTCAGTCTGTCTCTGTATCTCTCAATCTCTGTCTCTCTCTGTCTCTCTCTCTGTCTCTGTGTCTCTGTCTCTGTCTCTCTCTGTCTCTGTCTCTCTCTGTCTCTCTCTGTCTCTCTCTGTCTCTCTCTGTCTCTCTCTGTCTCTCTCTCTCTCTCTCTGTCTCTCTCTCTCCTTCCAAACCTAGTAGCAATAAGTTATTATTTACAACTTTTTCTTTGTCAGCATACAGTGACAAATTTGGATGGTCACCTTTTTTTTTTTTTAATTCTTCAATCTTTTTTTTACAGTCCACTCTTTATCCTCCATCCAGGTCCACCCTCTGACTGTCCCACATCCCATACCTCTCTGCTCCTCAACCCCTCCTGTCTCAAGAGGATTACCCTACCCCCACCCCCACCGGACCAGACCTCCAACCTCCCTGGGGCCTCAAGTCTCTCAAGGGTTAGATGTATCTTCTCTAACTGAGACCAGACACCCAGTCCTCTGCTGTATATGTATTAGGGGCCTCATACCAGCTGGTGTATGCTGCCTGGTAGGTAGTTCAGTGTCTGAGCGATCTCGGGAATCCTGGTTAGTTGAGACTGCGGGTCTTCCTATTGGGTCGCCTTCCTCAGCTTCTTCCAGCTTTTCCCAAGTCAACCACAGGGGTCAGCAGCTTCTGTCCATTGGTTAGGTGCAATAATCTACATCTGACTCTTTAAGCTGCTTGTTGGGCCTCTCAGACAGCAGACATGCTAGTTTCCTGTCTGTAAACACACTATACACTATACACTATAGTATTAGTAATGGTGTCAGGCCTTGGGGCCTCCCCTTGAGCTGGATCCCACTTTGGGCCTGTCACTGGACCTTCTTTTCCTCAGGCTTGTCTACATTTCCATTCCTGCCTTTCTTTCAGACAGGAACAATTATGGGTCAGAGTTTTGACTGTTGGATGGCAACCGCACCCCTCACTTTGACCTGTCTTTCTGCTGGAGGTGGACTATACACGTTTCCTCTCCCCACTGTAGGGCATTTCATCAGGGTCCCTCCCTTTGAGTCCCGAGACTCGCTAACCTCCCAGGACTCTGGTACATTCTGGAGGGTTTTCCCAATCTACTTCTTCCTGAGGTCACCTGTTTCCATTCTTTCTGCTGGCCCTCAAGGCTTTAGTCCCTTTCCTCCACTCAATACCAGAACATGTCCCCCTCTTTCCCTCCCTGTCCCCTTTCCAACCTAGGTCTCTCCTTGCCTCCCTCTCCCTATGCCCTGTGATTGCTTTCTTTTCTCTCCCGTGGGATTAAGGCATGCTTACCTGGGCCCTTCGGCTTGTTCACCTTCTTCAGCTCTGCAGATTGTAACCTTGGTATTCTGTACTTGGATGGTCACCTTTAAGCTTGCATCTTTCTAGTTAGAATGATAGTTTCCATACCATGGTAGCTGTTAGTGGATATCCTTTAGTCTTACTCAAGCATCAAATAATAACAAAACTCCAAAATAACATTTGCATGACATGTGATATTTCAAAAAATATTCATTGTATGCATGATCATATTCAATTTTCATAGCAATCTTACTGATGCAGATATCATTAACCTTATTTTATCAGTGCAGATCCTGAGGCTTTGCAATCTTTATGAGATTTCCCAGGCTCCCTACAGCTAGTAAATGTCAGAGTTGGGATTTGAATCCAAGTCCTCGGATGTGTTGTTCTTTCTGTGTCACAAATCATCATCCTTGCATAACTAAATGCAATTAATTTTTATCAAAAGAGAATAACTTTTAACTACCACTATGATCCCTGGAAGCAACTGTAAAATCAATAGAGCTCTGGTTTATCCTCAATAAAGGGAACTACAGTGGTTAATTTGCATTATCCTTACTGCATCATTAAAATCAAGGATTGATTCCGAGTAAACGTTGGGAATTGTTAATTACCAGCAAGTTATTGCCAAACTTTTTATACTTTAATGCTAATTTCAGTTACTGTTTCCTTCTGCTCATGATTGACATTGAGTGTGCACCTACTGTGTCCTTACAGTGTATTTGATGCTTGAAATAAGATGATGTGCATGCTTCAATACAGAAAACACTGAATCAAATGTCTACAGTGACTACTTCCCATCTCCGTTAACATCTAAGTGTCTATGTCACCTTGGACAAAACAGTACAAGTCACCTGACTGTTGTATAACTAAAATAAGAAATGCACATGAAAGAAAGCTTAAAACTGCTAATCTGGAAGTTCAAAGGGGGCTAAGGAAGGAAAGAAAGAACATGAACTCAGAGAACACAAACAGTGATGGGGTGAAGAATCTAATTAATGAGTAAATAAGGAACAGAACGTTTTTTAACGAATTTATCTACCATTGTTATTGGATACCTCGGATAATAAGAGCAACTGGTTCTATACCCAAACACCTGCTACATACACGCACCTAAAATACACCAGAAAAGTCTGATTTATTTTATGTCCTCCAGAAACAGCCAAGCAGCTCAATGCTTTAGCTTTTTTTCTAGTGTGTGTGCGTGTGTGTGTGTGTGTGTGTGTGTGTGTGTGTGTGTGTGTGCGCGCGCATATGCAGAAGTAGCCACCGATAAAAGATTCAGAGCATAGTCCTAGTAGAGTTGTTTCAGTAAACTTCTAGGCATTTAAAAGAGGACCATTACTTCTTCATCCTAAATAACTTGAACTTAAACACTTTTCTTCATCCGCGCCTATTTTAATTCAAGCTCATACCACATTTCACCTGTCCCACCCCCTCTGATTGAGCAATGCTCCTTTTAATTCCTCGTTTCTATATGGTCAGTGATAAGTCATTTAACCTCTGAGCCTTAGTTGCTTCCCATGTTAAACAGAAAACCTAAATAGTTCTAAGTGATAGGATGGTCATATGAAAACGTGTGCGAAATATGAAATAACAGTACAAAGTACCTAGCTCCAGGCCTTAAGACAGGAAGATATGAGGAGCTATAAACATGGGAACAGAGTTGATTACCATATTTGTCTCATAGGGAGGGGTGCTTGTTCAAAACTAATGATATGGAAGTGAGTTTTATGTAGTTTCAACAGGACTGATCATTCCACTGCTGGGTGGCCAGCAGGGTAGAAGCTAAAAGAATAAAAGACTAAAGCAGCAATGGCTGTGGCTGATCAGGTGTCTGTGGAGCAGGATTTGGAGTCGTTGGGCATGACGTGCTGAAGAATAGTATAGCTGAGTCACATAGTAAATTCATTTTTAGATTTTCGAGATTCCCCCACACTGACTTACAGAGTAGCTGAGCCAGTTTGCCATCCCACTAACAGTGGGTGAGGCTTTCCTTCTCCTCACATCCTTGTTGCATATTCTTTCGTTGGTCTTTGTCATTTTGGCTCTGGTAAATTGCCTTGATTTGCATTTCTCTAAATGCTAGGGACAATGAACTTTTTTGCTGTTTGTTTCTTGATTTTTCTTTTATAATAATTCAGTTAATTGTTAGCTAATTATATTTACTCTTTTGGAGATTCTCTGAACAGATACCAAGCCCACTTTTGAATGAGTTTTGTTTATTTGTTTGCTTGCTTGCTTTTAAGGTCTTTATTTATTCTTCATATTAATCCTCTGTCAGATGTGCAGCTTGCAAAGATTCTCTCCCATTCTGTAGGCTTCCTCTTCACACTTGAGTGTTTCTTTAGCTGTGCAGAAGCGTTTGGGTTTTATGAGGTACCAATTGTCAATTGTTGACCTTAATTCTTGGGCAACTGGAATCCAATTCAGAAAATCCTTCCACACACATATACCATTATAGGTACTGCCCATGTTTTCTTCCAACAATTTCAGTGTTTTGGGTTTTACATTTAGATCGTTGATCCGTTCAGATTTAGTTTTTATGTAAGGCGATAGATTGAAGTCTAATATCATTCTTCTCTGTGTGGACATACAGTTTTCCCAGCATCATCTGTTGACTATGCTCTCTTTTCCCCCGTGTATGCTTTTGGTATCTTTGTCAAATTTTAAATGAATGTAACTATGGGTACTTTCTTAACCTTCAAACAATAAATACTTTGCTCTTTTTCCCTCTCTTCATCCCCCCTCTCTTTGTGTGTATGTGTGTGTGTGTGTGTATGTGTGTGTGATATAATATTCCAGAGCATTACTCATTCATAAAACTAATATAGAGAGCACATTCACTATTTCCATACCTCAGCTCTCAAATGACTTTAGAGTGTTAACTAATCTGCTTGCCTCATGTTCCAGTTTGGAAGGCCAATCTTCTTTCCACATTGGAATTCTGTCCCAGCAATGCAATACAGAACTTCCGTAATGCTGGCCTGTGGGGATATGGATAATGGTGCCATCTGACACTTATCATAATTTCATTCTAACTCATATTGCTTTTACATTGTATTTCTCTTTGCCATTCTGACTCCTGCCAGCAACATGCTCAAATTTTACCTAAATGGGAGCATTTTGACTTGGGGATAGAACATTTCTCAGTGCCATTTGCTTAATAGTATACATTACTGCAAAGGGAAGGTTCTGACCCCAGGCCAAGTTCCTGACATCCAGGGCAGAGGAAGTTTCAAGGGCAAGACAGCAGTTCCTGCCAAGATGTAAAAACCCATGCTGAGCAGTAGATTTGAGGGCAAAAGACCGCTTTATTGGAACCTGTCACTCCAAGGCATGGCTGGGCCTTAAGCACCTAGTTACAATGAAGAAAGGGAACAAAACAAAGTGTAACATTAGTTTTCAGAGAAATGCATTTAATAAGTAACCGCCTCCTAACATGGCCTCTGAATATGCAATGCTAAGTGAGTTCTGAGTACTAAAGACATGGCAGGAAATCTGCTTATGAAGAAGATGGTGATAAATGCAGTAAAACAAAAGTCTAGGGACAGAGAAATTGTTTGAATTCAGTAGAATATATGTTCTAAATAGGCCCTGGAAACAGAGATGTTTATAAACTGAGATAGACAATAAGCCAATTCTAAGAGATTAAACTGAAGGTCGAGAAGTAATAATGACATGACCTGAGGTAAAGGAGAAAGGGCATTAAACTGTGTGATTTCAGAAAAAGTCTTAGTTTCCTGATACAAATAAATTTATGGATACTGTCAGTTCTGGGGTAAACAGACAAAAAAGTCACCAGGAAAAAAATTGAATGTAATTAACGGGAACAATGAAGAAGAAATAAATGAAGAAAGAATATAAAAAGTAGGATCTGCTTAGGCACAGGAGAAGTTTTGACTGGGCACATAGTGGTCTCCTCTCCTTTTAGTGACTGCCCATATTCTGGTCAATAATCACTTACTTCCAGTTTTTACTTAAATCCTCACTGTATGATTTCTTATGGGTTTCACTGACATATTGTCCTGATTAGGATTATCTTTTACCACTAAAATCCTCAAGCTTTCACTATCCAATGGCAACACATTCCTTCTGTCTACGTTTCATTTCTCCTACTATGATGGATCATCATGACCAATGTAACTTAGAAAACCAAGCTGTTTATTTGAGGTTTATAAGGGATTAGGTTCTGTCTTAATTAGGGTTTCCATTGCTGTGAAGAGACACCATGACCAAGGAAACTCTTACAAAGGACATTTAATTGGGGCTGGTTTATTGGTTCTGATGGATAATCCCTTATCATCATAGAGGGAGACATGGAAACATCCAGGCAGACATGGGGCTCAAGGAACACAGTGACACACTTCCTCCAACAAGGACACAACCCCTAATAGTGCCATCCCCTGGAACAAGCATATTCAAATCACCACAAGGTCCATGACCAGCATGTCATGGACCATGGCAGCAGATAGGCAGGTATGTGCTAGAGTACTGGCTACCTGAGAGTTTACATAATGAAACAACCAGGGGAAAAGAGAGGTAGAGCTATTTGGGAATGGAACAGCTTTGAAGTTTACCCTCAGTGACATACCTTCTTCAATAAGTCTATACCTCCTAATCATTTTCAAATTTTTCCATCAACTCGGGTCAAGTATTTAAACATATGACCCCATGGGAATCACTCTTATTCAAGTCACCATACATTCACAGAGAAATTTCTATGTGTCTGGAATCAATATCTTCTTATTAACTCTGGATCATAATGCCTCCTTAGACTGGGTAGGTAGGGTTAGAATTCTTTTGATTAAAAAATATTCCATTTTATATACTTATATAGAGAGATACAGAGTAATTATTTTCAAAGAATATCACTGTTAATAAAAATTTTAAAACTACTATGGTAAACACAGAATGTATCACTCCTCCTGAAAACAATCCCTTATAGGTGAGACACTTGCCATTCTAGCCAACTTTTTGGTAAGCTATCACTTGAAAAATACTAGTTTCTTTTTCTCATAAACCTATTCCAGGAATTTTTCCACCTTATGCTACAATCATTAATATAAGGCTCATATATTAGCTCTAGACACAGGGGTGCAAATGTCTAAGTCCTAGTTAAAATCAGACAAAATTGTTGATGCCCTTTTAAAGAGAGATTGGTCAAAGACCTTCACATAGATTCCATGTCAGAATTGTATACATCATAACACCATAGTCATTATTATTATTATTATTATTATTATTATTATTATTTTCTATACTCAAACTTGTAAAGTTTTATTATATATGACTTTAAACATGTTTATGTGTTTAGTAGAAATTTATATATATTTTTGATTTGTTTGTATCTTCATTTCCCATTTTCTCTATGCTTATTTAATTTTTCATGATTTTCAAAGTTCTTTAGGTTTTAGGCTTTTAAAAAAGAAACCTGTAGATTCCCTGGGCCCTACAGGTCACTCCAGCCATGAAAGTAGATCAGTGCCTTGTTCAGCCATTATCAAAGAAGTTTCTTCCTACAACAGATGGGAAAATGTTCAGAGACTCACAGTTAGACATTACACAGAGAGTGAGACTCCTTGGAACACTCAGCCTTAAAAGGATAGTTCCATCAAATCCTGTAGAGGAATTCTAATCCAGCAACATAGCTGTTCTGGCAAGAGACCACATCCAATCTAGGTCTAGGTGATCTGGCTGGAATGTGGACACGCTATACACATTTAATCCCTCTGGCTAGAATTTTAGTGCACATCTTTAATCTCAAGCAGTGATACCTAATTGAGGGCCAGACAAAGTAATAAATCACAGAAAGATTTGACAGAATGAGTCAGAGACGGGATAAGCCTAGCTCTCATGAGAACAGACAGGAAAGGGAAGCTATATAAGAGTAGAGCAGGGAGAGACAGTGAGTTGGGAATCAGTGCAGTGAGTGAACTGCAATGGAGTTGAGTTTGTTTTTGAGTTTGAGAATTTCAGTGCAAATCAGTAGAGTCAGTTGAAGCCAGATTATAAGAAGCCAGAAACTTAGAACAAATTGTCATAGTTTGAGGCCAAGCAGAGCAATTCAGTGAGAAGCTGAGAAGTCAGATTGAATTAATCAGCTTGGAGAGGAGTTTGAGCCGGAGCAGCAGAGTTGAACCAGCCAGCCAGCGTTCTGAAAGAACGAGAAAGGTGAGCTCATTCATCAGTAAGCCTCTGAGAGAACAATTATATCTGGACATGAAAGTTACTATTACAAAAATACCTCCCCACCTAGAGCTCAATGAATACTGCTGATGAGGAAAATGAGTTAAGAACCAGAGAGGATGGAGGACACCAAGGAAAAATGAACACTCTAAAACAACAGGGTTGACACACACATGAACTCACGGAGAGTGAAGTAGAATGCATAAAACCTGAAGAGCTCTTTTCGGAATGTATTACAGCTTCCAGGTTAGTGTTTTTTTTTTTTTTTTTGTTTTTGTTTTGTTTTTGTTTTTTGTTTTTTAGTTTTTTTGTTTTTTAGGTTCGTGATTGTGTGAATAAGTGGGTTTCTACACATATTCCTGTTTCCTGAGTCTTTTGTTGGGTTCACTTCCTTCTATTTGTTTTGTCCTATTCCGATAGTTTTAGATTTATCTTATTTTCATCCTGTTTTATTATTTTCCCTTAGAAGCCTGATTGTTTTCTAATGAGATCCACATGGAAGATCCAGATGGAAGTGGAGATGGAGGAACGTACTGGGGGAGAGAGAGAGAGAGAGAGAGAAAGAGAGAGAGAGAGAGAGAGAACCATAATCAGAACATATTATGTGAAAAACCTATTTTCAAAAAAAGGGGAAAAAGGAAGTGGAAAATATGTAGATATAAATATATGCATAAACATAGACAGACAGACAGATAGACAGACAGACAGACAGCTATGTTACTTAGGTTCTCTATAAACCATTGGTTTCATCATTTCTTGTCATCCAGTGGCTAAGACTTTGGTTACAAATTTTATTTTATCTAGAATATCTCTTTGTTTTAATAAACATACCATGTATTAAAGTTCATTATGGCCATCCCTCCTTTTTGACAGCATTTTATCTTCTTTCTAAGATCTTGGATAAATATACACATTAACTTTCATTCTTCAGCCATGCAAACGCACACCGTGTTTCTCTGACCACCTTGAAAGTTAGGTCTCAGCCTCTTGTTATAAATGATCACTTTATTACAAGTCCTTATATGCTCCAACAACATTTGGAAGATTAATTTCTTTATTGACTTCAACACTTTATTTTCTTACCACATTACTTTATAATAATGACGTAATGAAATACTAGAGTAAAATATCTACAGACATCTCTGTATTTTTGAGGTGATCATTATGTACTAATCACTCAAGAGCATAATATTTTCTCAAATCTAAATTCATTATATTTATAGCCATTTATACTTTGACTCATCAAATTTTTCATTATTAATATCTTATGGATTTTAACCCTTAAATTTGCACATCACTTTTTCTTTATTCGTATTATTCCCTTTGGTCAAAATGCTGTTCTCTGCATAGTTTACATAACAAAATGCTATTTTACTTTCAAGACCCAAATCAAATACTACCTTTTCAGAATATTTACTTCACCCTCTCAATGAAACTTAACATTCCCTAACTTTTGGTCATCATGACACTATTTTGCTACCTTTGTGTGAATTTACAGGTTGGCTAAATATATGTTTTGGCCTCTGGTCATGTATTATATGGTTTCTGTTCCCCCAATACATGGTAAGGACCAGAAGGCAGTGTCTAGCTCTGCCTTCATTCTTTTCAGTAAACTGACTATAGTTCCACAAAATGTTGCTTTTAATTTGCATCATTGTCCATAAGCATACTTAATTTAGCTTATGATTGAAGATGGCCTCCAAATGCTATTTTTAAAGTTGATTGTCTATCTTAAAATCATTAGTGGCACTTAAGCTTTAAGTACTGGAAAAATCCTTCCATCATCCTAGGACTCAATTGTAATGAACACACTATTGACAGAGGCATAAAAATCATTTTTGCAAGAAAGAATGGAATAGGACTAGATCTAACACGGAAAATCTTTTGTTTGCAATTTTGAAGGAGAAATGTATCAAAAATGGATAACACATATGTAGAAATTGCTTTTTCTCCATTCCCTGGGTCTTTAAAAATGGGTTATTAACTTTATAAATTTTATTTCAGCTGTTGTTAAAAATGTACACAAAAACTTCTAGTTCAAGAGAAGAAAAATCCCCATAGATTGAGTCTATTTGATGAAATTCACTTAAAATATAACATATTTTCCCACTGCAAATTTTCTTGCAGTCATGTGATTTATCTATGCATTTATTTTTACCCTACAACTTTTTTCCCATAGTGGTACTTGAGTAAAGACATATTATATAAAGAGATACTAAATATAAATTGGAAATTGGGACTTGAACAAATACAAAGTAAACACAATTATTTGTTTACTCACTGGATTTCTCAGTTCTGCACTAGACAGTAGTCTACACAAAGGCAGAGTTTAAATCTTGTTCATTTGCTATTATATACACTGTACCTAGCATATACTGTATAGTCAATGAAATATGTTCATAATTTTAAGCTAGAATTCAATACAGATCCATAAACAAAATCAATTTAGGTATAATTGAGCATAAATGTGAAAGATGAACACCCTGGCAGTCAAATAAAAAAAAGAAAGGTGGGTATATTTAAAAATTTTAATCTCACATTCATTTCTATGTAAATTGTTCACATTATGAGTGATATGTTTCCACATGATATTAATTGTACTGCAAACAAAATCCAGCAATTGCTGTTTCTTATCCTGACATTTTTAGAGAAGCAGAAACCACTGTACTAAAATAAGTTTTGAGGTAGGTATGTCTCTGGCTCCATTAAAAGACTCGGAAAATATAGATATCTTGATATATGTGCTTCCTGGGTATCTGATGTCATTAAAATTAACTTTCATCTTCTTTATTCTCTACAGTAGTTGCAATATTCTTACTGTCAAGTAATTATTCATTTCATATATCAAATTGTATTTATTATGTATTGCTCTTACTTCTTTACTATCTGTGGGTCTTCATGGTTCACTATTGTCTGGGAATTCTTTTCTCATCCATCTTTTTGTCAAAATGTAACCAAGTTTTGAAGAATAAACAGAATGCTACTTACTTTTTTAACTACTCCTTTGTCTTCTCAACAAACTATGATTCTTTGCAACTCTTCTATTTTTCTGTTTATTTTGCTTTATAATCAAATCATGTAGATTTTTTAACTACAGGGCATGAATTCCCATTTCTTTCTTATCTATAACTTATCCAAAGGACATGCCTTATTGATTTTGTTTTTGTTTTTGTTGTTGTTTTACTAGTTAAGCATTTACTAAATGCTAGTCATTGTGAATTTGGGTTAATCTCACTCAATGAATCTCATTTGCTTGTTTTTCTCATTAGAATGAATCTGTAAGTCAAGAAGATTTTTAAAGATGTCTTTAAAGTAATAACAGGATGAACATAAGTAGGGAAGATTATTTTAAATGATAGCAATAGTATATAGAATAAAATTAAAGCGTCTACCAAGTTTCTGAATATAATTACTGGATTATCCTATTACTCTTACTAACTTTCATGCTCATTAATTATAATACCAATTCATGACCCACAATCAGCCATTGTTTTTGTTGAACATAATGAGCTCTAAATAGATTTTTTTTTAAAACAATGCCTCTGAAGTTTCTGGAAGTATTGTTATTATCATTTTAGTTGTAGTAATTTTTATTGCATATATTCAGAAACTGTGTTAACACCTTGACAATGAACACAAAGCTATTCAGAAGCCTCTGGACAACCTATGCTCACTCTTGATGTTGTTACATAGACAGTGTTAGATAGCAAGATCTGAGCACTGCATCTGCACTTCATCTTCTCAGCACTGCCTGTAATTTTCTTCCATTAAAGTTTTTTTTTTTTGAAACAAGGTGTATACTAACAACAGTTGACTCTTGTTTTCTCCTTTGGCAATTTTAGGATATATATATATTCTGAGATCATACACAAGGCCAATCAGAAGATGCTGCTCACTACGGAAGCAGTGCTGAAATGAAAGAAAAATAGTGATTGCAAGGACTAAGAAACCCAACTGCTTTAAAAACACTAAGAGCTTTATTGAGATATAGCTCACACACCATGGAATCTATTCTTTAAAGGCATACATCTCGGTGGGTTTTACTATATTCAGAATTGTGGAACTATCACTTCAGTCGAATCTAGGAATGTTCCCAACTGTATTTGATGAATGTTTTTAATCAAAAAATGGGGCTGAGAAAGAGAGTATTTGATGTGAGCCAAGCCCCATTGTAGAAGGTATAATTTAAAGTGTGAAAGATCATGAATAGTAACATAGATGAATACAGCAACTTTGCACAGTCTTAAATTATGTTCCTTTTATTTTTGTATTAAAACAATATAACATCTTTTACGCCTGAAAATATAATTATATAATAGTGATATATTCAGTTATATCAACTTGACTAATTTAGAACACAAAAAGGTACGTTTAATGTGGGTTCTAAATATAGAAACTCTGAACTGTATTCGTTCCACCCACATAGTTTTACTTCAATCAGGAAAACAAAGATGTATTAGTGAGATCATTTTCCTTTCTTTCTAGCCATAATTCAAAATGACCACATAATTTTGCTGCTAAGTATGTTAATTTACTTCTGTGTTAAGGATTCTAGTTTTGATCTCTAGCTTAAAGATCCAGAGTTCCTATGGTTGCTAGGGAACTAGCAAATACAGTTCTCCAGGCTCTTATACTATAAAGGTATAATTATGTACTTGTTTACAGGAAAACAGACATCCAAAGAATATTTCCCTAAGATGAAATTAGCTAACATATCTTCTCTATGTGGGAAATAAGTAACATTAAATAGGAAAATGATAGTCAGTGTGATAGTAAGGGACCCATCTGAACTTCCTACTGTTCTCTCTCACTAGCATCTTTAAATTTACAACTTTGGATGAAACAACCTGATTTGGCCCCTGATGTAAAATATAGTCTTTTGTTTCTGCCTTCAGTAATATTTCATCTAGCTCTGCTCCAAAATTAGAAACAAGAAGCTCATTACAGTGGGTTATGAAATTTAGTCTTGATAGATTCTAAAATTTGTTATTAATATTTCATTATTGTGATTGCTGATGGTCTTAGGTTCAGGGGGAAGCTTTTCTGGGATAATCAATCTCCTGTCTTTATGAGAAACATTATTCATAAACTTATGTAAAAGGTCTGCTCTTTCATTATAGTATAACCAGCTAACAATCTATCTGTGTGTGCCCATCTGACCTTGCAATTACTGGCTTATCTCTATGATGCATTACAATAGAATTATTAATTCCACTTCCTTAAGACTTTTATTCTTTTGCTCTGTAGGTCAGCCAGAGAGAATGATAGCAAACCCATTAATAACAATTATCAGCAACTCAGGAGGCATATGGAAAACAGTTTTTTTTTCAGAACATGAGCGTCTGCTTCTGAACAGAAAAACATGGAGATGCTTCCAATTCCAGAGAAACCCTATTTTCTAATTCAGAAACATCAACTCATCGGTAGTAGTTACTGGCTATGGAAATGACAGCAGGAGAATCCAATGTCATCAGAAGCTTTCAGCTATAAATATACTACTGGTTTCTCAAGAGCCTTCTGGCAAAATCTCCAAATATGAAGTCACCTACCTTTGTTCATTTTTCATAATGGTGCTGTTTTTTTGAAAGATTTACTACTGTTTGCATGGTAATAAGAAAAGAGAGACCAGTCTCTAGGATATTCCTAAGTATCAGTCTTATAAACAAACAATGCCCCTATTCCAATAGTGCTAGAGGGGTATACACATTATTTGCACTGTATTCATCTCAATATAAAATATTTGAAAAATCCCTCCTTCTTCAGCAAAATGTTTTGCTTTGTAGCCACATACAAAATCATATTATATCATTAGAGAACCAAAAATAACTCATAATCATTTTTGCTCAGCATAACAGTTGGAGGTAGGTTGCTGAAAATTATTCTGAATTAATTATGCTCATCTATTCTTATATTTCCTTGAGCAACAAGGTTAGTAATACTAGGGAAATGGCTAAGACAATGATAGCATGGCACGGCACAGATTCTGTAATCTCTTTTTCTCTTCACTTACATTTGTTTCTACCCTAGAACCAGCTTCGTTTGTCTTATGACAGAATGTGTGTATATATGTATGTATGCATGCTTAGTGGATTTTCCCAGTTTAGCAATCATCATTACAATTACAATTATCAATGCCTTCAGAATATTTGATTTTTTCCATGACTCAGTAATTTAATCTACCCTTTTCCAGTTCCTAGCACTAATTTTTCCAAGAGCAAGTTTTTTTTAACTACTATCGCATTTATTAAATACTAGAGAAAATTCAATATAGAACAGAAAAATTAGTCCAGCATACAACATATTAATTAAATATGTAGAAATCATCTCACAAACAAAATGCTAAAGGTCAAATACATTAAAACAAATTTCATAAGAGTAAAAATTCACTACAGTGTTGCTTATAAACTCATTGAGATTTTGATTACCACACTCAATGGGCATTGTTTTTAGAAGTTAAAAACACCATTTTAAATCTCATTGAAAAGAAACAACCTTATCATAAGACTTTTGAAAAAGGACAAAATATTGTTTCTACTCAGTTGTATTATCAGGACAAAGCACAATCAGTAGTGCAAGCAAGAAGAAAACACAAAGATATGTTTGTTCATAATTCAGTTTACATATGAAGAGAGCTCAACTTCAGAGACAAATCATAGCCTGAAGCCTGAAGAGATGATGGTTTGGAAGGCATCAGGGCTGGTACTAAGGGGAGGTAAAAATGGAGTGTGTAGCATGAAATTTAAAGTCTTCTATCCTCTCTCCCTTTTCCTCGTCTTCCATTCATTGTCTTCTTGGTTCATGTGCTGGCTAGTTTTTTGACAAACTGACAGAAGCCATTTTGGATGGAAGTAGGAATTGAGAAAATGTCCCCACCTAGATTGCTCTGTGTGCAAGTCTGTGGCACATATTTTATTAAAATAATGACTGCTAGGAGAGGGACCAGCTCAGTGTGGGAGGGGCCACCCCTGAGCCAGCCAATCTGGGTGCTTTGAGAGAGCAAGCTTAGCAAACCTTAAGGAGGAATTCAGTAAGCAGCATTGTACTTAAATTCTGCACAAAAGAGACTCTTATCTAATCCTTCTCTAGGGTTTAGACCACTACCTGTAGGCTAGGGATTCCATAATTTAGTACCTAAATTGAGACCCCCCCTAGCCATTCAATCTTAATTAAAGTCATTCTTTTTTTTTCAAAAGCTGTATTTATTTTCCCTCTACTCTTCCTAGCATATCTTCACCTCCCTTGCCATCCAAATATAGCCCCTATCTATCATTCAAAAACAAACAGGCTTCCATGACATAATAATAAAATGAGAAAAAACAAAAAGTAACACATTGGAATTTGACAAAAAGAACCAATGAAAGAAAAAGAGTGAACAAAGGCAGATACCCACTCATTTGCACATTCATGAATCCCATAAAAACACTAAACTGGAAGCCATCATTTATATCCAGGGATCTGTACAGTAAGTAGACAGAAGAAAAATACATAACCAAAACAAAATCAAAATAAGTAATTTTTAAAAGGAAGGGATCTGTCATGGCGCTTTGAGACAAAGAAGCTCCGAAGACGGCATGGAGGTCATCCGTTTTGTTGGTGGTGGTCATTTGCTTCTGCAAATGCAGCCTCCCCACAAGAGTAGTCCCAGTGAGACTCCCTTGGAGGAAACTAAATTCTCATTTGCAAGTGGTAGATTAATGCTTCCAGGTTAGGTAAGGGGGCATTGTTTAATTCTCCTTTCAGCTCTAGGACCGCAACTGGTATGAAACTATGCAGGCTCTGTGCATGCTACTTCTGCCTCTTTGAGTTAATTTCATGTGTGCATGAGTCTTGTTGATTTAGAGTCTTGTTTCCTTGGTATCTCCCATCCCTTCTGGCTTCTATACTCTTTTTGACTCCCCTTCCAAGGGGTTTCCTGAGCCATGAGTTGATGGAAGTACCCCATTTAGAGCTGAGGGTTTCATGGTTTCTCACTCTGTATATCTGGCTGTAGGTCTTTGTAGACCCCATCTCCTGAAGGAAGGGTTTCTCTGATGACTGATGAGCAGGGCACTGACCATATTTGTCTTTCTGGGTGTGAGATATCCCACTCAAAATGATTTTTTTCTAGTTCTACGAACTCATTCATTTTTAGTGGCTGAATAATTTTCTATTGTGTAAATATACCACATTTTCTTAACTCAGTCTTTTGTTGAGGTGCACAAGGGTTGTTTCTAATTTCTGGTTATGTATAAAGCTGCAAATGAACATGGTTGAACAAGTGTTTGTGTAGAATAAAGCATCCTTTGTGTATGTATCTAAAAGCAGTATGGATAGATCTTAAGATATATCTATTCCCATCTTCCTGAGGAATCATCACAGTGATTTCCAAAGTGGCTGTACAAGTTCGTACTCCTTTAACAAAATGGACGAGCATTCCCCTAAGAGCAAGTTTTTTTTTCATCTTTATTAACTTGAGTATTTCTTATATACATTTCAATTGTTATTCCCCTTCCCAGTTTCTGGGCCAACATCCCCCTAACCCCTCCCCTCCCCTTCTTTATGGGTGTTCCCCTCCCCATCCTCCCCCCCTTGCCGCCCTCCCCCCAACAATCTAGTTCACTGGGGGTTCAGTCTTAGCAGGACCCAGGGCTTCCCCTTCCACTTGTGTAAGAGAAAGTTTTAATGAAACCTCTACTACTGCTATTTTAGGAACTGAGAATAGCGAAAACACAAACTAGACAAAAATTAAAAATATATAGATCTAATATTTTAATTAAAATACAATGATTAACAAAATCAGTTAAACGCATGTATGGTATGTCTGACGCTGTTCCAGGCTATGATAGAGAATAACGCAGAAGCAAGATGACAATTGCTAGAACACAATTAGAATCAAGGCACAGATAATAATGCTGGATAAGAATTGTGCCAGTTTTTCTAGCAGATTTTTGTCTTATATGGATAAGAAATCCCATAACAAAAAACAAAGACACATTTATAACTATAAACCATTTTCCTGTATTACCTATGTAACAGAAGAAAATGGATCATAAAAGAGTATAACAAGTATTCTTACAAATATAATAGTTTATTTCCATAATAACAAAGAGTAGGTGTTTGACTTTCCAATTCCTAGACTAGCAAGTCAGTTTAGTTGTTTTTCAATGGGCTAGTAGGATAGCTCAGGAAATAATGGCACCTGCTGCCAAGTCTGATGACCTGAGTTCAATACCTGAGATTCACAGTGCAGTAGAAGATAACTGAGTCCCACAAATTGTCCTCTGACATCCATTCACACATTGTATCATGCTTACACACACACACATACACACCACATGCTTACACACACACACACATACACACCACATGCTTACACACACACACACACACACACACACACTTGAGCACACACACACGAGCACATGGACATATACATGAACATTAAAATGTAAGATTTATAAAAGGAAAACAATTAAAGTTGTGCTTCAACTCAGAAGGGAAGAAAGGAAGGACGGAAAGTGCAATAAAAACACCTGAATGTCTATAAGCTAGTATTTACGGATGAGGAAAAGCAATGCAGAAGGTTGTTGTCCTGTCAAGAATGAATGGTGGCCTATGCTTTTAAGATTGATAGACTAGTTGGAAGGAAACAAAACCTGTTGTTGTGATGTACTTGTATCCAATCAAAATTGTATAATGATTGGGTTGCCAATTGAGCTGAGAGTATAAGAAAACAGCAACAAATCTCTTCAGCACAGTAGAAAACTAATAAGGATCAATTGACCAAGGGCAAAAACACTCTCTGCTTATACCCAATATATCCCAGGGGAACTTTGGATGGAAAAAGGAGTGGGAGTTTATATTAGTTTCCTAGGGTTGCCATAACAAAGTAACACAACCTGGATTTAAACAATAGAAATTTACCCTCTCAGAGTTCTGAAGTCAATACGTCTGAAATCAGTGTGCTAGCATGGTTGATACTCTGAAGGCTCTGAGACAAGCGTCTCCATGCCTCTTTTCTAGAATCTGGTTGTTGCTTTCAGTTTGATATTTTCCATGTTATCAATATATTAATTTAACTTAGGTCATACCCTGTACATGTCATTTCTCACTTTATTTGAAATCTCAGTGTCTTTCCCCCTTATACATATAATAATCATTGGAGCTTCCGGTTAATGGCAGTTGAAGATCTTTAAATTGGCTATATATGCAAAAATCTTATTTTACAGATGAAGTCTTCACAGGGAACAGGGAGAGTAAATTCAGTTCATACCACTACTTTTCCTCCTTATGGAAAAGTGAGGCACCCTAAGTGGAGAGAGAATTCATTGTTTTGGAGCATGACTCCTCTAAAACCTTATTTTATAAGGTGGGTCTCCACTCCTGTTCCTTTCCCCGGGTCCTCATGCACCTGTTCTCTTGCTCCATCCACCTCTGATATTGATTTTCTTTTTTAGATCTTTATTAACTTGGGTATTTCTTATTTACATTTCAATTGTTATTCCCTTTCCCAGTTTCCGGGCCAACATCCCCATAAGCCCTCCCCCTCCCTTCTATATGGGTGTTCCCCTTTTCCCTTCTAACTGAGATTCTAGCATCCTTGCTTGGTCTCTCCTTCTTACTAAACGTCTTTGGGTCTGTAGATTGTAGTATGGTTATCCTTTACTTTGTGGCTAACGTTCACTTGTGAGTGAATACCATGCCTGTCTTTGTGAGTCTGGATTACCTTACTCAGAATAATATTTTCTAGTTCCATCTATTTGTCTGCAAATTGCATGATGTCTTTGTTTTTTATAGCTAAGTAGTATTCCATTTTGTAAATTAAGCACATTTTCTTTATCCATTCTTCAGTTGAAGGACATCTAGATTTTTTTCCAGTTTCTGGCCATTATAAAGCTGCTATGAATATAGTTGGGCAAGTGTCCTTGTGGTATAATGGAGCATCTTTTCGGTATATGCCCAGGAATGGTATAGCTAGGTCTTGAGATAGAACTATTCTTAATTTTTGGAGAAATTGCCAAATTTATTTCTAAAGTCACTGTCAAAGTCTGCACTCCCATCAGCAGGAGTTTTTTATCTTAGCCATTCTGACCAGTATATAATTGAATCTCAGAGTCACTTTGACTTGATTTGCTCTGATGACTAAGGACATTGAACATTTCTTTAAGTACTTCTTGGCCATATAAGATTATTCCTTTGGGGGGAATTCTCTGTTTAGATCTCTATCCCATTATTTAATTGGGTTATTTGGTTTGTTGATGTTTAATTTCTTGAGTTCCTATATATTTTGGACATTAACCCTCTGTTAAATATAAGGCTAAAGAAGATCTTTTCCCATTCTCTAGGCTGCCATTTTGTTCCTTTCTTAGTCCTTTGCCTTAGATAGCTTTTCGTTTTCATGAAGTCCCGTTTATTAATTGCCTTAGTGCCTAGGTTATTGGTGTTCTGTCCATAAAGTTGTCTTCTATACCAATACATTCAAGGCCCTGTTTTCTCTTCTATGAAATTTATTGTATTCAGTTTTATGTTAAGGTCTTTGATCCATCCAGAATTGTGTTTTCTGCAGGCTGACAAATATCAGTCTACTTGCTTTCTTCTACATGCAGGCATCCAGTTAGACCAGTACCATTTGTGAAGACACTTTCTTTTTTCCATTGTATGGTTTTGTCTTCTTTGTCCAAAATCAAGTATCCACAGGTATGTGGATTAATTTTGGGTCCTTTGCTTATTCAGTTGATCAGGCAAAATGGAAAGGAAGAGATAAAGAGATGAGGAAAAGAATGGAAATTGTGGGGAGGGCATATTTGGGACAAGATGGAGATCTAGGACAAGGGAGGCTTCCAGGAGTCTATGGAGTGACTCTATCTGAGAACACTAGCAGGGGTGGATACTGAGGTCAGTACTTCCAGTAGAGGGAAGGAGACATCAACCCACCCACAAATCTACCACCCCAAATTTGTCCTGATTACAAGATGTGCAGGGATAAAGATGGAGCAGAGTTTGAAGAAAAAGCCTACCAACGGCTGATCCAACTTGAGACCTATCCCATAGGAGAAAGCTAACCCATGACAGTGTTAATGATACTCTGATATACTTGCAGATAGGAGCCAAGCATAACTGTCTCCTGAGAAGCTTCATCCAGTAGCTGATGAAACACATGCAAAAGTCCACAGCAAACCATTAAGCAGAGCTCAAGGAGTCTTGTGAAAGGAAGGGAGGAAGGATTAAGGGAGCCAGAGAGATCATGGACACCACAAGAATACCTACAGAGTCAACTAACCTGGTTCTATAGGGGCTCACAAAGATTAAACTACCAACCAAAGAACATGCATGAGCTGAACCTAGGGCCCCTACACATAAGTAGCAGTTGTGCAGCTTGGTCTTGAAGTAGGCCCCCTAACAATTTGGTGTGGGTGCTGTCTCTGACCATGTTGCCTACCTTTTGATCCCTTTCCCCTAGCTGGGATGCCTTGTCTGTCTTCAGTTGGAGTGGCTATGCCTAGTCCTTCTGCACCTTAATATGCCAGAGAAGGTACCCATGTGGTCCTCTCCTTCTCTTTGGAAAATGGGAGTGTGGACTTGGGGAAAGTGTGAGTAAAGGACTGGGAAGAGAAGAGAGAAGGGGGTGTGATCAGGATGTAAAGGGAATAAGTAAATTTATTAATTAATGAAAAATTATTTAATGACAGAATACTAAGAATTGGAGTTTGAAGTATATATTTAAACAGCACCAACCTACTAAAACCAAGTCAAGAGAAACATGTCTCAGTATTCTTAAATTTACTCCTCTCTCTGACTTTTTCAAATAAATATCATTGAGAATGTGATGGCTCTGTTAATTCCAAATTGACACCTATCAAGAACTCTTGCAAGTCGATTCCATTTGCATCCTTGCCATCACATGCATTCTAAGAAATATAGACCTTTTATATATTAAAACAGCTGTTTTGTTTCATGTTATTTAAAACAAAAGTTCTAGGGTGTTCATGCATTATGGTGTTCTGAAAAAAACATATTTGGTAGCAACCATAACACTTCAAAAAATAAAGTGATTATATAGTGAATTTAATAATTGGTGCACTCAATGCTAAGCTGTCTGATACATAATAGATACTCAGAAGAAACTAACTGTAAGTGAAAGGCATGTTGGTGTGCTAAACCCACATTTATAGTTCAGCTATAAGAAAAGGGTACTCCTAGGAACAGAACTATGCATCTCATTTCCAGGTTGTGTGGTAATGCACAAAAAACTTGTTCTTTGCTAATAAATAAATTCTCTTCAATATTCTAAGCATCATCAGGGAAGTCAATAACTAAAATAAGATGTGTAAACTTTAGTGGTAGTGCAAAAATAGAAACAAAAAAATTCTAGGACCCAGAATATAGCAAGAAACCAGTTATACACACACATGGCTATTGGAAATAAGTTACCTTTATAGCATCTTTTAATGTTGACAAGACACACCCATTTCCCCACTTACTAATGATGCATGTGGTAGATAAATCAAGCATTACACATACACCTCATTTTAGGTAAAAAATATTAAAGGAAAATAGCCAACAGTGCTCATATTTCCTATTATAATAAAGCCTCAAGAGATATATTGCTTTCTCAAATAGGATGGTTATGATAGAACATAAAACAAAATAGCCCATTAGCTCCCTCCTATAATACTATGTGGCATAAACTAGCCCATACCCCCTCCTATACACTGCAAATCTTAAATTCAGGAGAGACCCTACAGAGTCCCTTATGAAATGCCTGTCACTTCTACTTCAGAGCAAATAACAATAATAATGAAGGCCTTAGCTCCCTCTTACAACTTTATGGTTTATGTGAGTACATCTCTTAAACTTAGTCTGTAAGAAAAATGTATAAAAATTAAATGAGCCTAAGTTGACCTGGGGAACAAACATAGTAGCATGATAATGAAAAACTGCCCTTCAGTATTTTCCCAATGTAAATTCTAGGCCATTGTTTTGCCCGTAGATTACAATTAGCCTAACTGATACATCACTGACCCATAATTTCAAGGCATCAGAGTATAATAAAATATTTCCATGTCATGTGTGCATGCACAAACACACACACACACAGAGAGAGAGAGAGAGAGAGAGAGAGAGAGAGAGAGAGACAGAGAGAGAGAGAGAGAGAGAGAGAGAGAGAGAGAGAGAGAGAGAGAGAGAGAATATTTGGGTATGTATTTGAGCCCTTTAGAACCTCCACAGAAAACGCTATAATGAAACACAAATTATCCTGCCTTTGAGCTATAAACTGGAGGGTTGACACCTTAACTTGCCTGTTTCTAGGTGTGTGCTTCTTTCTAGCAATTAACCATGAGAGTTTTATTATGGTCCATAGAACAGCTAATCAATAGGGTGGGATGCTAGTTACAGTCCACAGCCGGTTCTGTGCGTCTGCATAATACCCATGATTTTGCTCCCAGCTGTTCAGTCTAATTCATTTATGGTTGTTTATGCCTCACAGTCAGAGAAATCTTCTATTTACAGCTCATTCATCATTCTTAACATTTTCACAAATCCAGGGCAAAATGCTCTGAGGTGGGAAATAAACCCAAACTTCCCCAGTCCTCTTTGCTATATCAGCACATCAAACTTTCTTCTTCCTCTGCAAGGCTCACAAACCATATTCTGTTACACTACAAATTTATATTAAAGTGCTCAGCCCAACACATTTTATTATGTTAGTTGAAGTTCAAAAGGGAAACCTGCTGTCTTGTTTTCTCTTCTGCTTTAGAGAGATATGTACTGTTCTAAAAAGGTGCTCTGAGTTCTTTGGAAATGTCATAGGACAGGTTTGGGTGAAACTTCAATAATTAGTTGCAAATATCACCATCACATGAATGAAAACTCAAAATATAAAATATCTAACAAGAATATTACCAATCTATCTACGTAAATATCTCAAATCCAATCCTGTATTAGGCATATGTGTTGCTATAAGGATAATACCTAGCAGAACAGCTTTAGATAGGCAAGTTATTTTTCTCAGGGTTTTATAAGGCACAACCCATGATTCCTTGGTTATATGCTCTTGAAAAGACCATGATGGCAAAGGCATGTGAATGTGGATGTTGTGGCAAGCAGGTAAACAGAGAAATAAAGTTTGACTGGGAATAATATAAACTTAGAAAGTATGCTTCTATTTTATACCCACCTACTAAGTTGCCACCATCTACCAAGAGAGAGACCAATACACAATCCTATTGGATCACTTTGTATTCAAATAAAAACATTATGCCATCCATTCGCCAAGCCTCATGGCTACCCCACAATGTCAAACAATTTCATCTCCAGGAGATTTCATTCTTTCTAACTGTAGCTGAACCTCAAAGCAAACTATTAGTTATAAGCCTCCCAAAACTTAATGATTTGAATGCTTCTAATATATAATCACACAGAGTAAACACTCATATTTTAAATGGAAGCAATGATGGCTTTGAAAGCTGGCAGGGGACTAAAGTAAGACTGCAAAACATGACAGCATGGACTAAGTCCTGCAACAAGTGTTAAGAGCACAGAGTCATTCCATGAGTCAAAGGGCAGAACTATACATCTGCGGTCTTTCTGTCTGCAGACTACACAACCTCTCTACTAGACTGACCATTCTTTGCTTTCTCTCTCATGATGTGACATATCTGCCACCCCTTCCTATCATGGTGGACTGAACCCTCTAAAACTATCAGCAAACTAAAATTTCCCTCTTAAGTTCTTTGTGCCACACATTCTGCCACAGAAAGAAAGCTAACACAAGCCCTTTCCATACCTTGTAGCTAAAGCATATCACAGTCCCATATATGTTTTGATTAACATGTTAATCAAATATATATATATATATTAATTGATAAAATGTTTTTGATCTATTCCTTTTAAAATGCTTTTCTTCAAGTTTGATAGGAATTCCAATAAAATTTCTAAAGCAAATTTACCTCATCAGGTTAAAAGACACAATTATATTTATATAAGAGCCACTGTCCTAAAACCCACCAGAAATACACCAATAGTCAAATCAAATTTAACTTTCTGTAATATAAGGACAGTGACCCATGGGGAAACATAGAAAGGTCTTATTTAAAAGAGCTTTGTCAGAACATGGTCAAAAGAATGAAGCATGGTGAACAAAGCCCTTTGAGAAGGCCTACAGGGACTAAGGCAGAGTGACTTTTACCTTGGGTACATTTTGTTCAATGGATTGTTCTCAGACATAATTTCAAGTTTCCTGTGGCAAACATTTACATTCAATTTACAGGGCATGTTTACTTTTGTTGGATGTTAGAACATAGCTATAGAACCCAATCTGGTCAGTATGCCCTGAATCTGGATGTAGTCTTCTGTCTTGCTTTCATGGCTATCCAAGATATAATTTCTATTGTATACCAGGTATTGTATTTAAGTTGCTCTGTCATAGAAGTTCTGGGAGAGGGCTGCTCTGTCAATATTTAGTATGTGTTTACTGGCATGTATTTACATATCTTTCTGATCATGTTTTCTGAACTCAAGCAACCTTCCTTAGATCATTGTTTCTATGTAACATTTGTATATACAAAGTACATTGAAACAGAAGTGAGGTAGTGTACAGCATGAGGCTGTATGTATTCGCCCAATTCTTTCAGATCCTCAGTTCCCAGGTCTCTCAGACACAAATCTGCATAACTCAATGGATGCCAACGAGTTTGTTACAGATTTGGACTTAGATGTGGTATTTGGGGAAACTTTTAAACAAGTGTGGTCTTTCTCCAGATTAGGTTCCACCAGGAGGCATCAATCATTCTGTAATTGGACTTTAATAACCTTTCTTGTAGATTGCATAAGGAATTGGCAAGGCTTAAACTATAATTGACAAAAAAGCATCAGTATATGAGATTCATGAGATGAAGGGCATTTTGTCACTTTGTGGTTTACAAAGCATTTTTTGGTTTGTCTATACATGATTACAAAGAAGTCTCCTTTTGTCTTCCTCTTGCGTGGTCACAGAGTGACCTTATTTGGTGTGAGTGCTCCGAATTCATTATGTTCAACACAATAGCCAGGTGTATCTGTGAGCAGCATGCCTGCTCTCAGCAGATAACAGTCAGGGACCATACTTTCTTCTCACATAGGTTTTTATGGAGGAAAGGGAACTTGTATGAAACCTTAAAAGCAATCATAAAGTTAGGTCAAAGTATAGGTATGCACTATAGCACGTCATACCAAATATAGCACATGCTTTCTAGAGAAGTTCTGCCTAGTTTCCTTTGTTGCTGAAAACTGACACAGTTCTCTCTACTTCAAAGCTTGGAGTTCGGGGAGCTTATTTCTGATTTCTAATAAGAGCTTCCATTTACTCGGTCTCTTCTAAGACAAAAGCCAAAATGAAAAATCTAAAGAAAAAAAGGAATATGTAAAATTATATTTCTAAAATGAATGATGGTGGCACTTCTGTCCTATAATTTCTATTACTAAGCACTCCATACCCTAATAAGGATGATTGTGTTTAATGCACAAAACATATCTTAACAATCCTACAGCAATATGTAAAATGTGAACAGTTCGATGTGTATATTCAAGGAGAACATAGTGAAGATCTCTAAGGGCAGCAGACATAGTGATAAACAGAGCTGCTGGGAGAGGCAGGAAACATAGGAAGATAACAAGAGAATGAGAGGTATAGAACTACAGAGCTAGTGCAAGTCAAAGGAAGAGAACGACTCCTGGAAATAGCTTTTGCACAGTGCAGACAACTTGTCAGATTACCTTGTAGGAGAGGCTAAAGCAAAGACAACTAGGGGAGGAGCCACATGCGTGGGTGTGCATAATTATACATAACTCTAGACAACTACATAAATTTTATCCTCTATGTCAGGACCATAAAAATGGACTATGCCTGGATTTCTTTACTCTTCCAAATGTGACTGCAGTAAATGAACTTCCTTTTCCTTAATTTTTACTATTGATTTGGCTCTTTTCATTTTCTTTTAAGGACAGTTGGTTCACAATAATACAGTGAGTTATTAGGATTACACAGAACTTATCCTCAGACCCAAACTCCCATAAGAGTGACACTGTCACAGATACCCCAGATTTGAATGGTTTTTCCAATAATCTGGATAACAGAACCAAGTGTAAGGCAAGGTAATTCGGGCACCTAAATTGCCATCCCTGCTGGAGCCCTTAGGGAGACAACAGTTTTTATTGCATACATATGCAAGGATTTTATTTTGTTACTTTAAATTTATTTATTTACTTGTTAGTTTGTCTACATCCCAAATGTTGCTGTCTGTCATGGTCTTCCCTCATAGAGTCCCTCCTCTTCTCTGAGAGAGTGAGTCCCCCTTGGCTATCGCTCCCATCATGGTGCATCAAGTCTCTGCAAGATTAGGTACATCTTCTCCCAATGAGACTAGACAGGGCATCTTCAACAAATGGTGCTGGTCTAACTGCATTTCTACATGTACAAGAATGCAAATAAATCCATATTTTTTACCCTGCACAAAACCCAAGCCCAAGTAAATCAAAGTACTTAATATAAAACCAGATATGCTGAATCTAATAGAAGAGAAAATGGGAAAGAACCTTGAACACATTGGCACAGAGGAAAATTTCCTAAACAGAACACCAGTAGCTCAGGCTCTAAGATCAACAATTGGCAGATGGGACCTCTTGAAACAGAAAGGCTTCTGTAAGGCAAAGGACACTGTCAATAGGACAAAACTGCAACCCACAGATTGGGAAAAGATCTTCACTAACCTTACCTTCACTAGAGGGGAAATATCATCTTTAATGAATGTTAGAGAAACAAACAAACAAACAAAAACAATTCTGCCTGATAGGAAAGGGAGTCCATGAGATAAACTGCCTTTCTTTCCTGTAGTTCTAGATGTAGAATATCACTTACTCTGAGACAGCAAATAATAGGTGTGTACTCATTAATGTCTGGGATTGATATTTATATCATACTCAGGAAACAACAAAACAGAAAGGGAATGATTTCTCTAGTCGGTACCAACTATTTAATACAAATCTCCCCCAGAAGAAAGCATAACTTCCGACTATAAGTCCTCCTGCCAAAGGAATTTTGCCAGAACACAACCTTATTTAGAATTAGTACATTCTAGGGTAAGGAGTTAATCTCTCAAGGACTTCAGATACTAAAATTTTATGATACAAAATTAAAAGTATAAGATTTGTAAGGAAGCAAAAACAAATATTTAAATAAGTTACTAGGCTTAAAAACTCAGTGGGTATATTAGAAGGATTACACAAAGATAAATAAATAACTGAAATTAAACAGAAGCAAAATAAAACAAGGAAAGATTGAAGTAAAAAGGCATGAAATACAAAGAGATGAAAGACAAAATTAGAAGGCTTTAAATGTGTGTAATTAAACATACTAAGAAAATGATGAAATTAATATTCTAAGAAATTATGGCTAACAAAAATCCAGAGTGAGTAAATAAAAAACAACAACAAAAAAAAACAAAATGAAAAATAAATGTATCCTTTGCTTTGACAAAAATGAAATAACATAAAAACATTGTTTGCAAAGTCTGCTTAGAAACATTGTAGTAAAACACCAAAGGAAAAAAATGTTAAATGCAATGACAGAGACGTGAATAACTGACAAACATTATAGTGAGAATAGCATTCTGTACAGGAAATAAAACCTCAAGTAGTAAAACAATTGTTTTCAAAGTGTCAAGGAAATGAATCTGAAACTTACAGGTGTCAAATCTCTTTCATGAATGAGAACAAAATGTCCAGTGAAAGTTGTGTCCCCCACAGAATGTGGAGGCACAAGCCTGCGATCCCAGCATTCAGAGGACTACAAGAGCAGGATTGAGACTTTGAAGCTTAAGCTACTATATGTTTCAGGCTAGTCTGAGCTATAACCAAACACTGTCTCAAAAACATGTTTCTCACCAACAAACCCTGACTAAAGCAAATTATAACTATCATCTCTAGGAAGCATGTTATTCAAGGGCCTTTTATCTGGAAGGATAATGTGATAATTTCCTCGCCGTCTTATATGAGAAGTTGCCTAGACCATGTAGAAATGCCACCTAATCAATTTATTGCAACCAACAGTACAAGTAGCTGTGTACTTGTGCCTAGTGTAGTTATGATAGAACTATTGATGATCCATGGAGGAGGAGGAACTGGAATGCCACAAGACTCTTACCTGGGATTATATAAACTATTACTTCCTTATTCCTTTTCCCAGCTGCAAGTGATCTTAGGAGTTATCACACTTCCACAGAAAGTGGAAATAGAAAAGGCAGCAAGACCCCAGAGTGCATCTACCATGAGGATACCATGCACAATAGGATGAGACTTTGTAAACAATGAAGCTTGTTCTCAAGTCACTCACACTTCTGCAACCGATCTTTTACCTATGTTCTGTAAATAAGACAAATATACTCATTGGTTTGCCAAGTTGAACTTCGGTAGAATTGTGCTATGATCTCATTGGTACCCATTAAGGTGAATCAAAGCTTGACCATGTTTCCATAAGAGATGTGAAACAAATTGCCTCAAATTACGATTACAAGAAAGTAAACTGGAAAGTACATCATCATGATGATAAAATAACACACCCTGGGCTCTGAATTTCCTGGTAAAAGTACTACAATTGTTCAGAACAACAACAAAATGCCTTTGGAAACACTTAATGTTGCTTTAAATATGAGGAAAGCTACTTTTTAGAAATGACAGGGAGCAGAATCTCTTCTTCACTTTGATCATTTTCTGTTTCCCACAAGCCAGAATGGCTCACATGGGGAGGGGGTGGAGGGAGAGGGGAACACCCTTTTAGAAGAAGGGGAGGGGATGCGGGGCGTATGTCTGGGAAACTGGGATAGGAAATAAAATTTGAAATGTAAATAAAAAAAATCCAATAAAAGAAAGAAAAAAAAGACAGACATTGTAGGCTTCCTCTGGAGGAAAGGAAAATCTAAGGTTGCATGTCAGACTGCCTGCCTGCTAGCAGGTCCATTTCTATCCCATCTCATGACAGACATGGAGCAAATTGCCAGGGCACTACAACTGGCATGAGGCAGGAATGAAAAGGGTAGGGCTCACAACAAACAGTACTTGGATGGTGGCAGCAGTGCTTCTGACAGTCTGAACCAAACACAAGTTTCAGATAAAGGCTCGGTGGCATCTGAAGCCGAGTCAGAGCCCCATCTGGCCAACAGCAAGGCAAGCAGTTCTGCCTGCATGACGTGCATAACCAGCAGTCAGTCACATCATGGAACACAGAAGGCAAGCATCTTCTCTGGGCAGGAAGCCTAGCCAACAACCTGGCTCCGGCCCCATTCAAACAGGGCAGCCTGAAGCCCTACCCAAGCATGAAACACAAGCTAAAGTTTCTCCTGGACACATAGGACAGTCCACGAAACACCTGGACAAGAATTCCTCCAGAAAACCCATGTAAACAGGAGATTGGAAAGCATGACCCAGGACATGAAGTCAGCCAAACAGCATTACCTGATAAGACTTCAGCCAGCAAAATCACCATGCCTCTGAGCCTAGCCATCAGAATGAGGGAAACCCATGTATATGTTTTCAAGGGAGCCCATGACATAATGAATTGCATTGGGAAAACTGGATATCCACATGCAAAAGGACAAAATTGGACCCTTATCTCAAATCAAATCAACCCATGGACTTTAAAATATAATGCTTGAAGTCATAAAATTTCTGATAAAGGGAAAACATTCTTTAACATTGTTCTTGCCAATGACCTTTGTATATGATGACAAATACACAAACAAGGAAGGAAAACAAACAATTAGGACGAATACAGGGGAAAAAAAGACAACTAATAAAATGAAACAGTTTGAGAATTATATGCAAGCTACACACCTGATATCCAAAAATATATCAGAAATTCATTCAAATATGTGCTTAAAGTAATCTTATTAAATCAAGTTCTATAGTTTAGATATAGAATGTCTTAATGACTACTAAATATGAAGTTTAAAACTAAGTCAAATATCAGGTAATCACGTTATATAAGGTTAGAAAAAAAGTTCAAACACTGTAACAACTATCTATTTGGGCAAGATTGTAGCTACAAAAAATGTGTTTATAATTAGATAAATATTCATGATGAAATTGTGTACTGAATTTCAAAACCATAAAAACGACCAAATGGAACTTAAAAATCAATCAGAAAGAAAGCAAAGAAGAAAAGAAACAAAGAAAGTGAAATAAATGCAATTCTTAACATGTAATAGCAAAATTTTACCCAAATTGATCAATAATTACCATAAATGTAAAAGGCATAACGTACATAATGCAATAAAATAAAGTTTAAGGGGACAAAATAATTGTAACATGGTTTCAACTTGGAAATTTACTCTGTCATTGAACTAAGTGTCTGTCCAGTTTGCTGCTTGCCAACTCTCCTCCTTGTAGGGGTAATGAGTTCCAGAAGTTTGACCCCCATCATGAGAGAGAAGGTAGAGCTTTCGCTACCTAAAATGACCTCCTGAGATTCAAGATGGGACAGTGGAGGTTTATACTCTGGCAGTTGCTAATAATTGTGTGATTTCATTGTCAATTGTCTCATACCTCTCTGCACATTAATCCTCTCAACTCTCCCTTTTCCTTTTTCTCACTTTGAAAAGGTCTTGTTGCCATGTTCTTCCCATAGACTTAGGTGTGCTCACACTCTGTCTTAGTTTAAAACCTTGGGAACTAGTCCAGATGGTGAAGCATTAATACACATATTAACTGCGGAGAGCAAAGTCTCATCAGTTTCAAGAACAAGTAATGCCCCAGTGACAGAAAATACCGCAGCCGGCAAATTCATAATAAAATAAATAAAATGCAATGAATCACACTGTGTAAGAACAAAATTTCATCATGGAAGGCATTTATATCCCTTTTTGTTCTTAGATATCATCCAGGAAATTCTGAAAGATTTTTTTTTTGTTGGCTTCTATGTAAGTTATATGGAAAAAACAAGGTTGTGAAAAGTGTTATATTTAGATCACTATATTCTTACATATTTTAATGTTGAATTGAATTTGGACTTGTTCAATTATAAGGAATTATGATTAATTATTTTATGTAGTATTTAGTATATTGTCAACCCACAGTTTCCTATATTCTAGGTTTTTTGTTTGTTTGTTTGTTTGTTTGTATCAGGTGTGTGTAACTCATGGACACCAGACCTCATTCAGCCTAGGATAGCTATGACTATGACCTAAGAAACACTGGTAATTTTACTTGACATTTTGAGGTAGTGTTTTCAGTTTTTCACTTCTAATTTGATCAAACAGTTCTCAAGCATAAACTTCATAAACATCAGTATATTGTCCCAATGACATGTAAGATAAAAATGTAATGTTCTTGCTACCTGTACCCATATGGCTTGAGTTATATGGTACTGTGTGGCTTCCAGTGATTTATTTCCCAAACTCAGACAAACAAATTGGCATGATCAGATGCTGCATGTGTTGTGGTGAATTTGGATGTCAGACACGATGATTATTGATAACGTTTGAAACTATTATTGCAAGCAATAGGCACTGAATATTATTTGGAAGTAAGGTGAGAATTTATATTTGATTATTAAGAGCACTCGGTACCTTACCTGTCCCTTGCATATTGCCCACTGAGCTTTACAATTACTCTATTTTGTGATGCATCTGCACCTAAGATGTTGAAGGACACAAACCTTTCATTCTATATTCCTGTTCATTCATTCTCATATTAAAAGTTAATATAGACACCCATACATGCTTATTTTCAATTCCAGTGTAGCTTCCAAAACACTTCAAAAGAAAATACCAAAAAATATTACAGATAAAGGAAGACTGATTAAAGAAAAGTAGAGAGATGACTGTTTTTCTTTTTTTGTAATATCAAATAGCAAGGCACTATTTTAAATTTGTAGGGAATTTGTACAAATTTTCAAAGACTGAAATTTGAAAGGGCATTTTATGGAAAACAACACTGCCAAATTTGGTCTAGAATCAACTGTGTCCTGCTGACAAAATAATAGAACTGAAAAAAGTCTGTCTTTTCAACAATTTTATAAAAATGTACAATTCATAAGGATTCTGTAAAAGCTAATTATGTGGTACCAAACTTAAGAGCAAATAAATCAAAACCACTTAAAGATAATGTATTTTAAAAAATGTAGTCTCACTACGTATGGAAACTAAAGTATGCCCTGAAAAGAGAGAGAGATATTTCTAAAATCAGTGTTTTTCACTGAGACTTTAGCCAGGTGAGTGTAAGAAAAATACTGTAAAATCTATGGGAAGAAGTTGGGGGACAAAGAGTAGAGCAACTAATTCTAAGTTTTATGCTTTAGTGATGGATGACAGCACTGATGCCACAAATTGGGCTCAATCTGCCACTTTTATTAGAGGTATTTATGATAAATAAAATGTCACTGAACAAATGGATTCTTTACAGCCACTAAAAGATACAACAATATCAATATAGCTATATGAAGCAATAGACAATATATTAAAGTTATATTCTTTGTCCACTGTGAACATATCTGATATAGTTACCAACAGTGCTCCACTCATAATAGATAAAAGAGAATGATTTATAAAATTAATAAAATATAAAGCAATTAATGTGCCTAGACCCGTTTAGGGAAATATTCCCAAATACCTCAAGGGAGTTCCTGTGGAAAAAAAATATTCAAAGGGGATAAACATCATGCTAGTCAGTATCAGCAACGCATTTCCTAAGGAGGTTTAACTCGTCGCTAGTTATGGGAATTCCCAAAGACTACTGATACTGCCTAACTTGATATCTTTTACTTTCCAGAAGTAAGATGGCTACCCCAAGGCCAAATGTTGAAAATACTGTATGATTTGTGACAAGTTATCAAGTTGTTTATGGGAGGAAAACAAAATTTGTTTTGGAGGTGAAGTGTCAATTTCAATGGTAATGTTTTTAGTGGATTTAACAGGTAATCGAAGTGAATTAACTATGCATCTTCAAGGTGAAAGCAACCATATTAATGTGATGCTTTAAGTCATAACAACCTTCTGAATGAAAATAAAATAGTGGCAAGCCCACATAAAGACAATCAATTTTATGAAATTTGTTTTTATCACATTGGCCAAACACACTTTGTGAACTGTAAAACACATAGCTTTGTTTTTTGCGATTTGATACAAGAATTTCAAAACAAGATATATATATATATATATATGTGTGTGTGTGTGTGTGTGTGTGTGTGTGTCTCCATGTTCAGTCTCCACAAATTTGTTGCCTGCTAATTTTCAAATAGAATATATAGAGCCACAGTTTGACTTTCAATCTAAAGAAATGTATTTGATTATGTAATTTTGCCAGACTTTTATATATCCTATCTTTCTCAAAATGATATTCACTATCACAATCAAGCCTTATTCATGCCATCACATTTTGGCAGCACCTACATTTGTGAGCAATTATTTTGAAAAATGAAGCACACTGAGTAAAATTAGAACCAAAATATCGGATGAGCACTTTGAGAACTCACTGAGAATTGAAATAACCATCAAACCAGATAATGATGAATTCATTCCTCATATATCCCACTAGCTTTCATGCTACCCTCTTTTCTTCCGATTTTATAACAGAAAATGCAGAAACATGTAAGATATTTTATTATATTGATATGTTTGTCTTGTTCATTAGCATTAACAAACTGGAAACGAACTTGGTTTTAGAAGACTGAACAAAGCGCTATATAACTGAGATTATTTGAGGACATTTTTGCTTACACAGATCGTTGTATTTTCATCATCATTCTTTATTGAGATGAATTTAATGTGTGTCACAAGAAAGTCCTTTTCCGTCCAATATGGCCCAGAGAAGCCAAAAGGTTGGACACTCTCAGTTTATACAAATGAAGGTTGAAAATCTTAAATCTTGGGGCTGGGGATTTAGCTCAGTGGTAGAGTGCTTGCCTAGCAAGCACAAGGCCCTGGGTTCGGTCCCCAGCTCTGAAAAAAAAAGAAAAAAGAAGAAAATCTTAAATCCTGTAGCATAAAAATTAAAATGAACTGATTTTTTGAGCCTTTGCGTTTTGTGTTGAAAACAATAAATTGCTTATTTTAATACGTTTGCTGCTCATTTTCCAACTGACATAAGAAAGATGTTTTGGCATTTTATTCTCTCCCACATAATGCATTATTTGTGAAATCTTTATTCTAAATTAAATCAAAAGCAAACAAAGCTATAATTAATATTCCTATTCCTCTTATATTCTCAATCTAGGTTTGAAGATGAACTTTCAGTATTCCAAAACAAAAATTGTGATTAGATGAGGGCAATTATGTAGTAAGAAGCATCTTAATTAAGGGTCCAACCTTATTTTGTCATTCTTATCATTGACATGTTTTTAGTATCTTTCCAGAATGTTTCTGCCTTAAACTATCATTGTATTAAATATATTTATTTCTGTAAATATGAATATAATCTAAATAATTAAAGTGTAAAATGGCAATAACAATGAAAATTTATTATTTTAGAAATCAATAATTACCAATGTAGCAGCTAATACCTGAGTACACCCATCGGGTTATTACTTATCACCAGATATCATCATTCCATGTATGCTAGAGAACACTAACTTGATCTTTATTAGAGGTAATTAAAAAACATATTTAGCAGGTGTTGAAAGAAGTGTCAAATATTAATGCCTTTTACAAAATAAATACTCACCTGGAACACATTGCCAAACATGAGGGTTGAGCATCCCTATATAAAACATCATAAGCCCTACAGAACATCTGTAAGCTGACTATTCTTTTAAGGAAACTTCATTAAGAAAAAGATTTACTAAAGATGCATGTTTATTGGTGGGAAAGAAATTAGATACAATAAAACCAAATCAGAAGATAAAGACAAACTACAATGTAAGGGCTCGCAAGGAAGCTCAGCCAAGTGTGGTAATGGTATAATAAGACTGACTTCAACAAACAGAAATGACACCCCATTCATGGTGAAAAGTCATCCACTAGGAAAAGTGAACATTATTTGAGGAAAACAAAGTTTGTATTCTAACCTCTGCATGCATGTGCATAAAAATGTCCGTAAGATCCCAACACCCACATGCACCTCCATATACAAAAACATTTCTTTCAAAAAGGAAATATGCTTAGTGAACACATTCCAGCACATTTAAGGCACACAAAACTGTTATCTCTTCTATTTGTGTAGGTGTATTATTTAAAATACCAGGTCTCATTATGACACTATCGTACATATTTATCAGATTATTTTATTATACTCACTTTGCATTATTATTTGTTGCCCTTCCTCTGCTGGTCTCCATCACCTTCACAAATAGACTCCCTACTTTCATGTAAAACAGTCTACTTTTATTTATTTTTATTAATTTATTTTATTTTAGAAAAATCATTTTGTTTTTTAATTTTAGTTATGCATATGTTTGGCTCTGGCTTTGGGTATGCACGTGTGTGTGCATGTACCTACAGTGACCAGAAGAGGGTGGTAGATTTCCTGGAGTTACAGGTTGTCATGAGCAGCTGCCCTAGAAGGAGGCTGGGAAGCAAACTCAGGTACTCTGTAAGGGCAGCAAAGGCTTTTAACCGTTGATCCATTCCATCTGGTCCTTATATCATTTAAAGAAACAAATCTAGATTCAAGGTAGGATAGAAAGAAAAGGCGATATGTGTCAATGTGAATCTAGAAATTATATTTAATCAATTTAATCATAATGTTTGCTTTAAACTCCTTTTTTCTATTTCAAAAAAAGAATCCACATTCAAAAGAATAAAGCGTGTCATAAAGGAGATTTAGAATGTTGAGAATCTGAAGACAATTCTCAAGGCTGAGTTAGAACCTATGCCGGAATCCTAATAGTCAGTTTACACTGCAAGGAATCCTTCTCGAGAGCAATACTTTCACAAGATTCTATATCTTTATAATTGAGTAAGACTAGTGATATTCTTTATCATTCCTCCTCTCTGGTAAGTATACGGATTACTTTTTAATTTAACTTTTAAGATTATGATATAATTATGTCATTTCACCCTTTCATTTATATACCCTACAAACTCTCAAATTCATGACCACTTTATTTTCATTAATGATTGTCACATGGATAGATAGATAGATAGATAGATAGATAGATAGATAGATAGATAGATAGATAGATAGATATAGATATGTCATACATACATATTTCTAAATATAACATGCTTAGTCTGAAACTACATCACAGAAAAAAATGCATTCATGTAATCTAATTTTAATGTAGCCATCTACAAAACAACTCCTAAGTGCCTAGGGTGGACTACTTTTATTTACTTTTATGTTGCCTCATTTAATTAGGTTGTTCAGAATATTTAATAAATACTATTCACAGCATCCCCAAGTCCTTTTTTTGCCTTCAACAACTTCTCTGCCCCTTCTAAATTCCTACATCCCCCTTTTCTCCAATTACTTTTTGTTTTTTTACACACACACACACACACACACACACACACACACACACACACATCTTTTAAATGTGTTTTTAAAGCTAATGACTCATATTTTGCTAACCAGTTAGGTGGATCATTCACCAAGAAGACTGATTTTACCTTTTCTGGCAGTTATTAATTAAATGTAGCTCTTCATCTAGGTATGTGGCCTTGTGAGATTTTCTTCTCTATGTTGGCAAGTCAGCTGGTGTTGTCATTGTTCTGGGCTTGTCTAAACTGTAGCTAAGGAAGGAATCTAGTTTTGCTAAATTTGAAAATTGGCTTCATACCTTCTAACATGTCCAATCTTTGCAGTAAAGGTGGAACATCTAAGTAGGCTGAAATAAAAATGATTCTTCTTGATCTTACATTAGTTATTCTGTTTTATAACCATGCATCTTTCTTATATTTTTAAAAGAAACTATGATAGACTGGATAATTTATGACATATATATATATATGAATATAATCTAGATAATTAAAAGTGTAAAATGGTAATAACAATAACAATTTATTATTTTAGAAATAAATGATTACCAATATAGCAGCTAATACATGAGTACACCCATCGGGTTATTACTTATCACCAGACATCATCATCATCAGTTCTAGAGCCTACAAAGTTCAATATCAAAGAATCCATATGTGGTGAGGACATAAAGTTGAAAGACTGAGAGGGAGTCAAATTCCTTTTCATAATGGGCCCATCTATGTCTAGTGTGGAACCCTGATGACATAATCACATACTACGTCTCAATTTCAAAGATGTCAATAATATCATCTTTAACCATGACCTCTAAGGTAAAACATATTCTCATATCTTTTTTTCAGTATTTACATAATCAATCTATTAAATTCCTAACTCTTTCCTTGCTGCCCTACTTATAATTCTAAATGCTATGTAGAAATAGTTTCTTTTCACTTAAAATCTGTAACACATGTTTAAAAATAACCAAGCATCTACGCATCTACTTCTACTTTTGGCATAGAAATTTTATTTATCATATATCCATGTTAATTGTGCTTACACTCTGCCTTTGATCAAGTGATTAGGCACACACAGCTTCAACAAGTTATTTTTATGTCATTTCCCTTTGTTTCAATAACTCACCACACTTCCGCTTCATCGGGAGAGCCTTCAGTATCCATTTGTTGATGGCATTTTGGTCATGACCATTTAGTAATCTCTAGGACACTCCAGGAATTTCTGGAGTACTCTTTTTTTTAATGAAATTCCCCTTATTCTCCTTTTCATGAGAGTAAAACTTTTCCCAACCTTCAGTTCACATGAACAGTTCTAAAACCAAATTGGATTTTGGTGTTTTTAAAATGAAACTGCATTATTTTAGTATCTATTTTCTGGGTTAGTCTGTTTACAAAGAGGAAAGAAAATAGGCAAAGAAATGTAGTTTCTTTTATTCTGGAAATTGGACAGTTGGTTATCAAAGGATGAGCACTCAGCGAGTACCTGCTTTCATGTGTCATCTTATGGCAGAAGGTAGAAGAGCCAGAGAGTGCAAGAGCAAAAGAGGGAGAGAGGGTTGAATCTGCTTTGTAAAAACTCATGTTCTTCTTAACCACATTATTTTTTTCAAGGTTCATTTACCACAAACAATCTGGTGAATATCTCATGTAGCATTTTACCATGGAAAATGATAAAGATGCTCATGTTAAAAATACTTTTAAAAAAAAAGGAGAGAAAAGAAAGTGGCCAGTTCATACAAAAGTATAAAGATGGTGGTTTCCATCTTATCGAAGGCTTCAGCTTTTGTGGTTCCAACTTCTTAACATTAATCTATTTATTCATAAAAACTTGTGACTTTACTGCCTCTTACTGGGCCTCATTTTCTCACAAACACTTGCATTGGCCATTTAAGTTCCCACTATACCAAGTGTATCAAACACAAATTGTCCCAGTTCTGCCATGTTATTTGTTTTAAATTGTGTCACCCAAATCCACTGTCCATTCTACTTACTAAAAAAGAAAATGGAAGCATCTGTTACACATCTTTGACAACTACATGAAATGTTTTCACCTACAGTGAAAAAGGAGACCATCTTTAAGCTTTATAGATTAAGAACTTTATCTATGCGGAGCAGAGACTGAAGGAGAGGCCATCCAGAGCCTTTCCCACCTGGGGATCCAGCCCATATGCAGCTACCAAACCCAGACAATATGGCTGATGCGAAGTAGTGCATGCTGACAGGAGCCTGATATATAGCTGTCTCCTGAGAGGCTTTGCCAGAGCATGACAAATATAGAGGCAGATGCTCTCAGCCAACCATAGAACTGAGAAAGGGGTCTCCAATGGAAGCAATAGAGAAAGGATTGAAGGAGCTGAAGGAGTTTGCAACCCCATAGGAAGAACAACAATAACAATCAACCAGATACCCCAGAGTTCCTAGAGATGAAACCACCAACCAAAGAGTACACATGGAGAGACACAGGGCTCCAGCTGCATATGTAGCAGAGGATGGCCTGGTTGGGCAGCAATGGGAGGAGAGGCCCTTGGTCCTGTCAAGATTAGATGCTCGGTATAGGGGAATGTCAGGGCGGGGAGGTGGGAGGGTGTGGGTAGGAGGGTAGGGGAGTTCCCTTATAGAAGCAGGGGGAGGGGAGAAGGAATAGCAGATTTCTGGAGGGGAAACCTGGAAAGGGAATAACATTTGAAATGTAAGTAAATAAAATATCCAATAAAAAACAGAAAGAAAAAAAAAAAGAAAGAAAGAAAGGAAGGAAGGAAGGAAGGAAGGAAGGAAGAAAGAAAGAAAGAAAGAAAGAAAGAAAGAAAGAAAGAAAGAAAGAAAGAAAGAAAGAAAGAAAGAAAGGACGGAAGGACAGAAGGAAGGAAGGAAGGAAGGAAGGAAGGAAGGAAGGAAGGAAGGAAGGAAGGAAGGAAGGAAGGAACTTTATCTACCCTGACCTGGTTCTGTCAACCGTATGTTGATAGCTTCAGTAACTAGAACACATAGAAACAATTAAAGAATATCCTGGGGTTTGCCAACTACTTACAAATTCCCTGACGCTGAGACCACATAAAAATGCTTATGATCCAATTGTCTGAAAAGTTATCTGAAGATTTCAACACTATATTATTCTTGACCCACAGAGGTGCGATAAAACTATAATGGTTACTTTTTTGTATGTGTAACCCCATAGCTTACAAAAAGTAACTGAAGAGAACAAAGGTGTTCTCTGGTTCCTAGTGCAAATGATACACTCTATCCTGGCAGGGTAGGCAGAGCTATAGAACACAGATAAGACATCCTCAGCAAATAAGAACATATGGAAGGGACAAGAACAATACAAAGCCATTTTCTTATTCAGACCAGGAACTCAGGCTATGGAATCGTGCTGCCTCTGTTGGGTGCAGGCTTTCACTCAGTATTTATGCTCTCACAAACACAAAGAAATTTATATCTTAATCCAACGTAATCAACAGTCAAAGGGAAGGATCACATTCATAATATACAAATGGCTGATCTAGTATTTGACTGTTGCTGACATTTAATACTGAGTAGCTAATAATTGGATATTAATTCTCACAGAGTTTGACATGAAGATCATTAAACCACTAACAATAATTAGTCTTTGTTCTCTGTGTCTAACACATACTTGCTTCATGCAAACTCAAGAAGAAAAGGAAGAGGCCAAGAGCCCATAAGGACTAGTATGAATGCACAGAAACACCAATGTAATTTATCCATCCTGTACAATGATGAATTCAATTTCAACCTTTAACAACTTTACTGCCCAGGAGATTCCCATGCTCCAGGGAGACTGGTTTTATCTTAGCACTGGGAAAGGATGAAGAGAATAACAGCAAAGAAATAGAACAAATGAAGAATCAAAGTAACAAGAACTTCAGCGATTAAAGTATGAGTATTTAGGTACAAATGTAATCTAATCACTCCTTAACACTATGAAATCACTTTTCTCCTGGTATCTTGTTAAGCCTTCATTTTTCTCATGTATAAATAAATAAATTATAGCCTTTATTAGACATCCTTCTAAAGTTCATCCTAAGGATCAAAAGTGATGGAGGATAGGAAAATGTTCATCAAGTACAAAGTTTTGTCATACAAAGGTAGTTAATATGATTATAATTTATTAATGCATTCCGCAGGCATTGAGTACACATTGGCAGCTAAGGAAATAGGACATGTGTAACATCAGCAAAGGAAAACTTACCTTTACTGACCACTTAACTCAACACCACCACCACTATCATGTAATTTATAACAGTGCAACCCTAGAATCCATGATTCCCTTAGAAACCTGCAAATCCTAGCAGTTCAAAAATTCATAACAGAAATTGCCAAATATTAGAGAGGCACACACCAGCATCTCTGCCCTTTCTGCTGTATTCAAGGACTATGATCTGCATTTTTAATAGTCTATATTCATGCCTATTGTGGTAAACTCAACAGAGAAGTATGCCATATATCTACAAGAATGCTCATACACCTACTAATGTTTATTCTTGACAAATCAGGACCCGTTCTTAGAAGAGGTACATTTTTTAGTCACAACCTATATAATGAAAAAGAATCAGAGGCAATGTGGGACACTGATTGTATCATAGAGGGGTCAGCATTCTTTCTGGGGGTTCCAGTGAACTAAGTCTCAGTAGTAAAATGCTTGAGGGACCTTTGTTGATCCCATCACAGGAGAATGGTAGTCTGCGTTTCAGTTTGTCATTTCTTGTTTTCCTACATTTTAACTTTGTGCTTTGCTGCCACCGTATCCTCACTTTCTTCCTTTTCAATTCCTCTGGCCAATTTCATATGCCATTATCCTCTTTTATGAGAAACTTCTCTGAAAAGCTTGCCAATAATCACCTCCCCATTTCTATGCCTCCTTTCTGACATGTGAAATGCGTACTATCAATTCACCCTCATTCATTTCTGTAGTTCCTTTTTTTTTTTTCCTTTGCTGTAGCTGTTCATTTTCTTGGCTCTCTCCTATTCTCCATATTATGGGATTTCCCAGTTCTTGTCATAAAAATTTGCCTTCATTTATCTCAGTGACCTTAGAAAGCCCTTGATTCTGACAGTCAAATGATTTTGAGCTGTTTATGCCTTTATAATATAAACAATTTTGAAATTTTATCAAAAGGCCCTCTTTGTTATCAAACACTTAACTCCTTTAAAAGAGGCTGTAGCTTAAAAATGCCTACTGTTACCAGAGTGTTTTGTAATTCATCATTGTAAATAATATAGGAAAAACGTAACAGTATAAGCATTAGCTAGAAAATAAAAGCTTGAGACAATGGGTGTTTTCATTGTTCTTTTTTTTTAAAGACTAGCAACTCTGTATTCAATATATAGGATATTGGGTTTCAAACAAGTACTGAATATTTTTCATATAGTAGTAGTTACAGTGTATTACTATGACCCAATTTAACCAACGATTGCTTCCCACATGATTCTTCCAGTTATAGAAACATTCAAATCTGACACAATTTATTTACATAAATAACACAAAAGCTTCACTATTCAAATACATTCCATATTGTGTTCCTACACTAAATACCCTGATTTTTACATGATATTTTCAAACGTTTTCACTTGGATCATAAGAGATTCTTAAAGACCCAACTTTCTAATTTTTTGTATAATTATCAAAGACTTCAATAAGGTAGGAAGTCCCATGAAGGCTATTGAAAATCATTATTCTTTATTCATAATCTGACTTTCTCAAATAAATTAGTTTGAGACCTTTATGGACTCATTTTTGTTCATGTAGTAGCTATTTGTGGAATAATTTCTTACCTCAAATTACTATGACAGTTTTATTGTGACTGTACATATACATTTTCACAATTTGGACAGAAGCCAAATGAAAGAGTTTATAACATGTCTGGCCTGGATTCTTCAAACCTGAGAAAGTTATGAATAATAAGGAAAGTATGAATAACTTCTATAGCCTAAAACTTGATATCAAGTTAATATCAATATGAATGGGGCCCTGGAGCTAAATAATGACATTTATTTTTAAAAAATTAACTAAATGAGCATAACATATTGACCATATTATTAATAATGTATTAAATCTACTTGATTAACTCCAAAAATATTTAACATTGTGTAGGGTGTCAATAATGGGAGAAAGTGGGGATGAAATACAGAATGTCTGGCCCATCATTACAGTTATCCCTTAATGCCAAAACCTTTTCTAAACTTCATAAAGAAGGTCAGTAAACAAAAATAAACAGGGAGAATGAAGAAAAAGCGACCACATAAATATGCATAGTATTCTCATGTAGATAAAAGTCGAACTTCAAACTGTAACAAGGTACTTCATAGCAACAAAATACAAGAAGCAAATTTAGATTTTAAAGTTAAAACGAAATACAGTTATGAAAAAGAAGCGTTTTAAAGGGAAAATAAATCATGGAAGTATAAAAATAATTACACTACAAGAAAGGTCAAGATGTGACAAATAGAAATAATGGGAAGTAAATAAAAGAAGGTAATATCTATAGAGGAAAAAATAATAAAATGTGAAGTATGTGTAACTCAAATCTCATAAAGAAAGTTAACATGGGCCAGAAGTGTTTTAGGAAAGATAAATAAATCTTGACAAAACCGATGGAAGATACCAATCTGTACTTATATGAATTCTAAAAAAAATAATAATAAAATAAAGGCAAAAATATAAAAAGGAAAAAAACACTTGAGAAATAAAGCAAGAAAAACATAATCAAAGGATAAATAACTAGCCAATAAAACAATATCAACAAAATTAGAAATGAAAGATACAAAGGAAAGAGATGTCAAGGATTGGGAAAACCACAAACATAGAACTCAATAAAAATAACTTTTAGCAATGAACACAAAATAAAAGAAATTTCAGGGGGTTGAGAGATGGCTCAGTGTTTAAGAGCACTACCTACCCTTCCAGAGATCCTGAGTTCAAATTCCAGCAACCACACCGTGACTCACAACCATCTGTAATTGGGATCAGATTCTCTCTTCTGTTGTGTCTGAAGACAACTAAAGCATAAGTATAAAATAAATAAATCTTTTTTAAAAAATAGTTTCAGAAGTGGGGAAGCATCTCGAACACATGGGCACTGGAGAAAATTTCCTGAACAAAACACCAATGACTTATGCTCTAAGATCAAGAATCCACAAATGGAATCTCATAAAACTGCAAAGCTTCTGTAAAGCAAAGGACACTGTGGTTAGGACAAAACGGCAACCAACAGATTGGGAAAAGATCTTTACCAATCCTACAACAGATAGAGGCCTTATATCCAAAATATACAAAGAACTCAAGAAGTTAGACCGCAGGGAGAAAAATAACCCTATTAAAAAAATGGGATTTCAGACCTAAACAAAGAATTCACAGCTGAGGAATGCCGAATGGCATGAGAAACACCTAAAGAAATGTTCAACATCTTTAGTCATCAGGGAAATGCAAATCAAAACAACCCTGAGATTTCACTTCACACCAGTGAGAATGGCTAAGATCAAAAACTCAGGTGACAGCAAATGCTGGTGAGGATGTGGAGAAAGAGGAACACTCCTCCATTGTTGGTGGGATTGCAGACTGGTACAACCATTCTGGAAATCAGTCTGGAGGTTCCTCAGAAAATTGGACATTGAACTACCTGAGGACCCAGTTATACCTCTCTTGGGCACATACCCAAAAGATTCCCCAACATATAACAAAGACACGTGCTCCACTATGTTCATAGCAGCCTTATTTATAATAGCCAGAAGCTGGAAAGAACCCAGTTACCCTTCAACAGAGGAATGGATACAGAAAATGTGGTACATCTACACAATGGAATATTACTCAGCTATCAAAAACAATGCCTTTATGAAATTCATAGGCAAATGGTTGGAACTGGAAAATATCATCCTGAGTGAGGTAACCCAATCACAGAAAAACACACATGGTATACACTCATTGATAAGTGGTTATTAGCCCAAATGCTTGAATTGCCCTAGATGCACAGAAAACATGAAACTCAAGAAGGACGACCAAACTGCGAATGCTTCACTACTTCTTTAAGAGGGGAACAAGAATACCCTTGGCAGGGAATAGGGAGGCAAAGTTTAGAACAGAGGCAGAAGGAATACCCATTCAGAGCCTGCCCCACATGTGGCCCATACATATATAGCCATCAAACTAGATAAGATGGATGAAGCAAATAAGTGCAGGCAGACAGGAACTGGATGTAAATATGTCCTGAGAGACACAGCCAGAATACGAGCAAATACATAGGTGAATGCCATCATTAAACCACTGAACTGAGAACGGGAACCCCGTTGAAGGAATTAGAGAAAGGACTGAAAGAGCTTGAAGGGGCTTGAGACCCCATATGAACAACAATGCCCACCAACCAGAGCTTCCAGGGACTAAGCCACTACCCAAAGACTATACATGGACTGACCCTGGGCTCCAACCTCATAGGTAGCAATGAATAGCCTAGTAAGAGCACCAGTGGGAGGGGAAGCCCTTGGTCCTGCTAAGACTGAACCCCAGTGAATGTGATTGTTGTGGGGAGGGCGGTAGTGGGGGGCGGATGGGGAGGGGAACACCCATATAGAAGGGGAGGGGGAGGGGAGGGAGAGGGGGGGGATGTTGGCCCTGAAACCAGGAAAGGGAATAACAATAGAAATGTAAATAAGAAATACCCAAGGGAGGGGGATGCTAGCCCGGAAACCAAAAAAATAAATAAAACACAAAAAAAAAATAAGAAATACTAAAGTTAATAAAAAAAAAAAAGAAATACCCAAGTTAATAAAGATGAAAAAATAAATAAATAAATAAATAGTTTCAGTAGACCAAATTAAAGAAATCTACTACAAGTTGACTAAGACTAAAGAAAATATAAATTGGGATAATGGAATAGCGATTTAATATATGTCAGAGAGTCAAGAAGTAAGAGAGAGCAAAGAAAACCATCAACAAGGGAGACCATGAAAAAGTCCTGAGTATAGATAGACATTTAAATTGGGTTTTAGAGTCTTTGCTGAGAAGTCATGTATTATTCTGATAGGTCTTGATTAAGTCCACTATATATTTGTAGTAGATGTGTGTCTTGGTCTTCATGTGGGTCCTCTAACACTTTGAGCCATGACTATCTCTGTATCTCCTGCCTACCTTTGGATCCCTTTCCTTTAACTGGTCTGCCTTTGTCTGGCATCAGTGCCACAGGACGCCACTAGGGCAGACTGGTATCCATGCAGGGCTTTGCTTTCTCTGAAAAAGGGAAGGAGTAATGGTGGTGGGCTGTGTAAGGGTGGAACTGATAGAAGAGGGGTTTGTGACCAGAACTAATTAAATAAATCAGTTTCGGAATTTAATACTAACAAATATAATGTCATATATTTTTTGCTTATATAAAACTTAAAGAGGGAAATAATAACATAAATTAAGAACAAGAAAATACAGCTAAGTGTTCTAAGATCTGTCAATTTTAGATGATAGCAAAATGGCCTATATATTTTTACTTTAATAAATTATTAATGGGGGCTGGGGATTTAGCTCAGTGGTAGAGCGCTTGCCTAGCAAGCACAAGGCCCTGGGTTCGGTCCCCAGCTCCGAAAAAAGAAAAAAATAAATTATTAATGGAATTATGATTTCCAATCTAATTATCAATAAAATGAGAATGATATAAAAATATTAGAAATAACAATAACAAAAATAAAATCAGGATAAACTAAACCTGAGAAGAAATATCAAAAAATATAATATAAGTTGGTAGATTTAAAAACAAATGTGTCAGTTACTACAGTAAGTAAAAATGAATTTAATTCAATTAAGGAGAAATCAAATATTAATTTTTAAAAATATTTTTATCAAACATTTTATTTCTTTAGATTTCAAATGGTAACCCCCTCCACTAATCCCCCATCCTGTCCCCCCTCCACATGACTCTATAAGGGTGCTTCCCCATCTACCCACCCATTCCCCCTCACCACTCTAGCACCTCCCTATCCTGGGGGAACGACCCTCCGGAGGACCAAGGGCCTCCTCTCCCACTGGGACCAAGGACTTCCCATCCCATTGATGTCAGATAAAGCCATCCTCTGCTACATATGTATCTGGAGACATGGATCCCTCCATGTCTTTGGTTGGTAGTATAGACCCTGAAATATCTGGGTGGTCCAGTTACTTGATATTGTTCTTCTTATGGGGCTGCAAACCTCTTCAGCTCCTAAATTCCGTCCCCTAACTCTTCTCTTTGAGTCCCTGGACTCAGTCCAACGGTTGGCTGTGAGTATCTGCATTTATATTGGTCCTGTGCTGGTAGAACCTCTTAGGGGACACCTATGCCACGCTCCTGTATGCAAGCACTACTTGGCATCAGCAATACTGTCAGGTTTGGTGTCTGCAGATGAAATGGGTACCTAGGTGGGGCAGTCTCTGGATAGCCTTTCCTTCAGTCTGTTCCATTCTTTTGTCTCTATCTTTCCTTTGGACAGGTACATTTCTGGGTTAAAATGTTTTGAGATGGGTGGGTGACCCCATCCTTCAACTGGGGGCCATGTCTATTTACTTAAGTTGGTCTCTAGAGGTTTTATCTTGTAACAGGAATGGCAGAGCAGCCTCTATGTAAACACTGGGGTCATGCAACTGGAAAAACATCTCCTGCAGGAGGACCTAATTGAGGACTACCTCAGAGAACAAGGATTGCTCGTGCAAACAGTGCTAGACAATCAAGAACTGCTGTTTAAAATAGATACTTTCTTGGGACCAGTGGGGCCATGGGAGGAGAGTATTAAAGGAGCTTGCAGCAGTGCTCAGATGAGCTTGCTGTAGCATTTCTTACCTGCTCCCAGAGTCTGTGTCATTGACTCTGTACGAACTTGCTCCCAACCCCAAAGGGCAGGTAGGGCCAGACAGAGAGCTGTCCAGGGCATAGACATCATTATCTCCCTTTTGTTGGGTATTTCAGCTAAACTCATCACCAATGGGTCCTGAGAGACTCTCGCTTCTCTAGCATCTAGGAATTTCTAGTGGCTAGAACTTCAAGTCTCTGAAGAAAGAAATCAAAGAAGACTTCAGATCTCCCATGCTCATGGATTGGCAGGATTAATATAGTAAAAGTGGCCATCTTACGGAAAGCAATCCACAGAATCAATGCACTCCCCATCAAAATTCCAATTCAATTCTTCATAGAATTAGAAAGAGAAATTTGCAAATTCATTTGGAATAACAAAAAAATAGGACAGTGAAAATATTCTCAACAATAGAAGAACTTCTGAGGGGAATCACCATCCTCAACCTCAAACTCGAATACAGAGCAATCATGATAAAACTGCATGGTATGGAATACAACTGAAGGCCCCTGAAATGAACCCACACAGCTATGCTCACTTGATCTTTGACAAAGGAACTAAAACCATCCAATGGGAAAAAGACAACATTTTCAACAAATGGTGCTGGTTCAACTGGAGGTCAGCATGTAGAAGAATGTAAATTGACTCATTCTTACCTCCCTATACAAAGCTCAAGTCCAAGTGGATCAAGGACCTCCACATAAAGCCAGATACACTCAAACTAATAGAAGAGAAAATAGGGAAGAGCCTCGAAAATATTGTCACAGGGGAAAATTTCCTGAACAATGGCTCATGCTCTAAGATTAACAATTTACAAAATGAGATCTCATAAAATTGCAAAACTCCTGTAAGGCAAAAAACCCTGTCAATGACAAAACAGCAACCCACAGATTAGCAAAGGATTTTTAGCAACCCTATATCTGATAGAGGGCTGATATCCAAAATATGCAAAGAACTCAAAAAGTTAGACTCCAGAGAACCAAATAAACCTATTAAAAATGGGATACAGAACCAATCAAAGAATTTTAAACTGAGGATTCTTGAATGGCTGAGAAACACTTAAGAAATATTCAACATCCTTAGTCACAAGGGAAATGCAAGTCAAAACAACCCTGTGATTTCACATTCCATCAATCAGAACTAAAAATAAAAAAATGCAGGTAACAGCAGATGCTGGCAAGGATGTGGGAAAAGAGGAACACTCCTCCATTGCTGGTGGGACTGCAAGTTGGAAAGACCTATTTGGAAATCAATCTGGTGGTTCTTCTTCTAATTGGATATAGTTCTACCTGAAGTCCCAGTTATTGCATATACCCAAAAGATGTTCCAACATATGAAAAGTACACATGCCCTACTATGTTTATAGCACTCTTGTATATAATAGCCAGAAGCTGGGAACAACCCAGATGCCCCTCAACAGAGGAATGGATACAGAAAATGTGGTACATTTACACAATGAAATACTACTCAGCTATTAAAAACAATGACTTCATGAAATTCTTAGGCAAATGGATGGAACTAGAAAATATCTTCCTCAGTGAGGTAACCAAATCACAAAAGAACACACATGGTATACACTCACTGATACGTGAATATTAGCCAAAAAAGAAGCTCAGAATACCCACAATGCAACACACAGATCATATAAAACCCAAGAAGAAAGAAGATCACACCAAAGTGTGGATGCTACAGTCCTACTCAGAAGGGGGAAGAAAATAATCTCTGAGAAGTAGAGGGAGAGAGGATCTGGGAGGGAGAGAAGGGGGGAAGGAAAAAAGGGGGGCCAGTTTTGATATGGGAGTAGATGGGGAGAATTATGGAGGGACAGGAATTTGAAAGCAGGTATGTAGCAGTGGTGGAGGGGCAACTTGGAGTAACCACTGGAAAGTCCCAGATGCCTGGGACACAAGAAGTTACCAGGACCCAACAGGGAAGAAATTAGCCAAAATATCCAACAAACATGGGTCCCAGTTGAGAGATAGGGCCACACGCACATACCTCAGAAATAATAATCCAGAATTCCTCCTGTCAAAAGAAAATGCAGGAAAAAAGAGTGGCGCAGAGTCTGAAAGAAAGGACATCTAGAGACTGCCTCACCTAGGGATCCATCCCATCTGCAGATACCAAACACAGACACTATTGCTGATGCCAAGACGTGCTTACTGACAGGAGCCTGGTATAGCTGTGCCCTGAGAGGCTGTGCCAGAGCCTGACCAATACAGATGCAGATGTATGTACATGACCAAACGTTGGACTGAGCTTGGGGACCCCAATGGAAAAGTTAGCGCAAGGAGTGTAGGAGCTGAAGGGTTTTGCAACCCCATAGGAAGAACAACAATATCAACCAACCAAACCTCTAAAATTACCAAGAACTAAACCACCAACCAGAGTACACAGTAGGCAAGAGGAGGTGAGGGACCCATGGCTCCAGCTAGGTATGTAGCAGAGAATCGCCTTATCTGGCAACAATGATAGGTGAGCCCCTTGGTCATGTGGAGTCTCGATGACCCAGGGTAGGGGAATGCTAGGGTGTTGAGGCAGGAGGTGTTGGCAGGTGGGGGAGCACCCTCATAGAGTCAGGGGTCAGGGTGGGTATATGGGGCTTGTGGAAGGGAAACTGGAAAGGGAAATAACATTTGAACTGTACATGAATAAAATAACTGATAAAAATAAATAAAGAGGAAGACAAAAAAGAAATGTACACATACACATACTCAATTGCATAATACTATATACATTCTGTATCTTTCTATTCTTATGACACTTAAGCTAATAAGAACTATGGACTTTTTGACATTTAATCAAATAAACAATATTATGATATTCGTTATGACTAGTTTTATATCAATTTCACATAAGCTAAAGTCATCAAAGAGGAAATGTCTTTATAAGATTCAGGTTTTTCTTATCTAGTGATTTTTTTTTAAATTAGTAATTGATGGGAGAAGTCCCAGCCCACTGTGCTGTAGGCTTATGGCCCTTGGTTCTCTACGAAAGCATACTGAATAAGCCTTGCACAGCAAGCCAGTAAGAAGCACCCACCCATGGCCTCTGCAGCATCACCAACCTCCAGGTTCTTGCCATGTTTGAAATTTTGTCCTGGATTCCTTTAGTGATGAACTTTGATATGGAAGGGTAAGTCAAATAAACCCTTTCATCCTCAACTTGCTTTTGTCACTGTGCTTCATTACCAACAGCAACAGAAACATGAAAACTAAGACCATGACAAAGGACTCTCTTATTTTCCAACTAAGGACTCTAAAAAGTAGAATACTGGTTATGCATATGCAAGAGTACATAGTTGGAAGAAGATAAAAAGCAGAGATCTCTTAAGTCTTTACATATCACATTGGTTACTTTTGAGTATTCATAAATTGTATATATGTGTATATATTACAAGAAAGTCTATTTTAGAGACGCTAAGTCATTAAAGAGGTACGAAGTAGTATGTTATAGAGGGAGACTTGAATTGCTATTAGAACATGCAGTCTTCAGATCTTCATGTTGGACAAAGTTTTCTAGAGCCATAATATTCCCCCTTTAATTATGCTCAGGAATGCAGATGTAAAAAATATTTCATGTACAACACAAGACCCCATGGGAAGAAAAGAAACAGTGAAACTAAGTCCAACACTACACTAAAAATCTAAGAATTCCCCTATGAAAGGGGTTAAATTTCTTGCCACACATGTATAACCCCACCAAGAAAATCACCAATATTTTAAGGCCATCCTGGACCACACAGAAACGAACAAGTTTGTAGTGTTATGTGGCCATAACAAATGAACCTCTACAACCAAGTTCTAATGATACCTAGGTATTTTTCATCCACAATGCTGAATAGACAGTAATACATCTTAATCTCTTCATTTGAGGCACTGACAGATAGGATAAAAAAAAGGAGTGCATAAAAGGAACTCTTCTCTCATATATCTCAACCTCCATTAGCTTCAGACAAGTCTCTGAAATTTTTCCAAGATGTAGCCCTATCAATCTGTCATTTGCTAAGTAAATAGAAGAGTTTTGACCTAAGACTTGATTTTATGAATTTTATTTGTCTGTTCTCAGCAGGAGGTAAAACGTGCCAAAACCTTACTTCATTTTCACTCTAAGGTTTAAACACAAATAACCATTCATTTATGTTTTGGACCACACAGTACAGATCCACTTAAGGCCCAGGAACCTGTCACTTGTACTAATGGCTTCCTCTAGTCTATGAGGAAATGTTACTTGCATCTTGCTGACTACTTTGGATTGATGGTGACAATGAAAAAGGAAAAAAAAAGTCTCAAAGGAATTTCACCTCTGTCATTAAAACATATGGAATCAGCTTATTGAGAAGTTTGTAAACACATTTCATTGGCTATTCTTCAACGTCTACTAGAGGTGAGTCCTCCATTAAATATTAAACCTATGCTCTCAAGAACCAGGCAAGAAATGCTCTTCCTACAAAGCACATTAGTGTAACCATTGGAAATGTTTGGACAATGACTATAGATTAAACAGTATCTTATGTAACAGCATTATTTATGATTGTACTCTAGTGATACAAAATTACCTTTGTTTTTAAGAAATACAGTAGAGTTTTGGGATTAAACAAATGCCATGTATGTAATTTTCTCTTAAATAGGTCAGGAAAAATATTGAATTTTTTTCCTGTAGAAATAGAGAATGTGAAAGATCAAAAACAAAAATGTAGTAAAACATCAACTTGACAATCTGAATTAATTGTATACATGATAAATTTCATAGTATTTTATGTAACTATTCTTCATGTCTGGAATTAATTCAAACTTTCTTTAAAAAATGAGTTCATGGGCCAAGTTCTACAGTTAAGAATTAGTGTATGATATTGTTAAAAGGAAAATGTATGAGCCAGGTATATTACAAACTATAAGCTACATGGCTTTTGTTGTGTTGTTGTTGTTGTTGTTGCTGTTGCTGTTGTTCTGGTAACAACGTTCATAAAAGTGAGACAATTTGCATGTAAATACTACTCAAAATCTATAACAGCATGATCCACAGTTTTCTTAATTGTCCCTCATAGTATTTTACTTTTCATCTTGGTGATCGTCCCTTATAATGGTTAGAGAAATAATGATAACAGCTGTTATATGGTAATAATTATGCAGTAGACATACTTCTAAGTTTTCTTAATATAGATTTATTTTTTCTTACATTCTGATGGCAGTTCATCTTTCTTCCTCTCCTCCCAGGCCTTCTTCCCCACCTCTTTTCTCCTCCACACCATCCTCTAGTTGTCTTCAGAAAGGAGCAGGTCTTCCATGGTTATCAACAAACCGTGGCATATCAAGTTGCAACAAGAATAGGTACTTATCCTCATATTAAAGCTAGATGAGGCAACCCAGTAAGAGGAAAAGGGTCCCAAAGGCAGGCAAAAGTCAGACACAGCTGCTATCCCCACTGTTAGGAGTCCTACAAGCTCACCAAGCTACACAACTGTAAGATATATGTAGAAGGTTTAGGTCAGTCCCAAACAGGCTCTCCCTAGTTATTGGTTCAGTCTCTATGAGCCCCTATTACCCCATGTCAGTTAATTCTGTGGGTTTTCTTGTGGTGTCCTTTACCACAATGGCTTCTATAATCCCTCCTTCCCTGCTTTTGTGGGATTCCCCAAATTCTGCCTAATGTTTGTCTGTGGATCTCTACATCTCTTTCCATTAGTACTTGCATGAAGGCTCTCTGATGACAATTGGGCTAGGTACTAATCTCTGAGTGTAACAGAATACCATTAGGAATTTAGTATATATGTATATTCAACCTTCACAGAAAATATTGTTGTACATATGAATATCATCTTTATTTTATTAAATAAATATGACATGAAACAGTACACAATATACTTCAGGTTATGTAATCAGTAAATGGACAAATCTGTACGCAGAATTCATGCTGACATTCCTCACACCAGCAGACAGAAAATATTTTCTTTGTTTTTTTTATGTACTAAGTAGTTTAAACTTTTCTTAGTATTTTAATCTTTTCATTTGTTTTTATTATATACCATTTCAAATTCAAAATATTTTTAATGGTATGAAATAAGTTTAATAATATAAAATTTATACGATTAGGTATTATTTACAGATTGACTATAATCTAATGCCTCTCTTTGTAAAAACTCTACGACTGAGAACTTCATACATGCATATAATGTGTTTTGAGCAAATCTAGCTCTAATTCTGCTCCTTTAATTTCTCCTGCTATAAACTCCATGACTTCCCCTCCAACTTAATAAGCTTGTTTTATAAATCCACTAAGTTCACTTACTGCTGCGTGAATGAGCATGAGTGTAGAACTATCAGAGTATATGCAGCCACTCCAGGATCACATCACTGAAGAAAACTGACTTTTCCTCTGTCCCCAATCAATAGCTTCTCTGATAATGGGGGCTTCATGAGACTTTCTCCCTTCCATGCTAAGATTCTTGCTGACTTGATCTCATAAAAATATTGAATATGTATGCATAGCAATTGTTAGTTCATGTGTGCAATAGCTATGTCATACCCAGGATTTTTTTTGCAGATAAATACTATTCTTACTTTAATAATCTTTCAAACCCCCTTCCATAATGATCCTTGAGCATTGGGAGGAGGTTGTATGATACAAATGTCCAATTAAAATATTCCATGACAAAACCAAATTTACATAATATCTTTCCACAAATAGAGTCCTACAAAGGATAATAGATGAAAAATTTTAACACAAGTAAGGAAACTACACCATAGGAAAAGCAAAAAAGCAATCTTCTTGCAAAAAAAGCCAAAAGAAGGTAGCCACACAAACATAATTCCACCTCTAACAACAAAAATAAGAGGAAACAAATCTTTATTCCTTAATATCTCTTAACATCAATGGACTCAATTCTCCAATAAAAAGACATAGACTAATTGACTGAAAATGTAATCAGGACCCAGCATTTTAATGCATACAGGAAACACGCCTCAGTGACAAAGGCAGATACTACCTAAGAGTAAAAGGCTGGAGAAAAATTTCCAAGCAAATGGTCCCAGGAAACAAGATGGAGTAGCCATTCTAACATCAAATAAAACTGATTTTCAACCAAATGTTATATAAAAAATAAAGACACTTAACAATCATCAAAGGAAAAATCCGCGAAGATGAAATCTAAATGCTGAATATGCTCCAAATGCAAGGGCACCTACATTCATAAAAGAAACCTTTCTAAAGCACAAAAGACATATTGCACTTCACACAATAATAGTCAGAGACTTCAACACTCCACTTTCATCAATGGACAGATCATCGAAAGACTAGACAGAGACACAAAGAAACTAACAGAAGTTATGAACCAAATGGATTTAACAGATATCTATAAAACATTTCATCCTAAAACAAAAGAATATACCTTCTTTTCAGCATCTCACTGTACTTTCTCAAAAATTGACCATGTAATTGATCACAAAACAGGCCTCAATATATACAAAGAGATTGAAATAATCCCATTCATACTATCAGATCACCATGGAGTAAGTCTGGTCTTCAAAAGCAACAAAAACAACTGAAAACCCAGATTAACATTGAAGTTGAACAATGCTCTACTCAATGACAAATTAGTCAAGGAAGTAAAAGAACTTAAAGACTTATAATTTAATGAAAATGAAGAAACAACATACCCAAACTTATGGGACACAATGAAAGCAGTGTTAAGAGGAAAACTCATAGCTCTGAGTGCCTGCAGAAAGAAACAGGAGAGAGCATATATTAGCAGCTTGACAGCACACCTAAAAGCTCTAGAACAAAAAGAAGCAAATACACCCAGGAGGAGCACATGGCAGGAAATAATCAGACCAAGTAGAAACAAAAATAACTATACAAAGAATCAACAAAACCAGGAGTTGGTTCTTTGAGAAAATCAGCAAGACAGAGAAACCCTCAGCCAGAATAACCGGAGGGTACAGAAAATATATCCAAATAATCAAAATGAGAAATAAAAAGGGAGACATAAAAGCAGTAACTGAGGAAAAGCAAAAATATCATCAGATCCTACTATAAAAGCCTATATCCAACAGAACTGGAAAATCTGGAGGAATTTTCTAGAAAGATATCAGGTACCAAAGTTAAATCAGGATCAGAAAAACCATCTAAACAGTCTCATAACTCCTAAAGAAATATAAGCAGTTACTAAAATTTGCCCAACCAAAAAAAAGCCCAAGAACATAGATTAGTTATAGTGCAGAATTCTATCAGACCTTCATAGAAGACTTCATCTCAATACTATCCAAACTATTCCACAAAATAGAAACAAAAGGAACACTACGCAATTCCTTCTATGAAGCCACCATTACACTTATACCTAAACCACACAAAGACCCAAGTAAGAAAGAGAACTTCAGACCATTTTCCCTTATGAATATCGGAACAAAAATATACTCAATAAAATTCTCACAAACCGAATCCAAGAATACATCAAAATGATCATCCATCCTGATCAATTATGCTTCATCACAGGGATGTAAGAATAGTTCAATATACATAAATACATCAATGTAATCTACTATGTAAACAAACTCAAAGAAAAAAGGCCACATGATCATTCTATTAGATGCTGAGAAAGCACTTGACAAATTCAACACCCCTTCATGATAAAAGTCTTGGAAAGATCAGGAATTAAAGCCATTCCTAAACATAGTAAAAGAAATATACAGCAAACCATTACCTACCATTAAACTAAATGGAAAGAAACTTGAAGTAATACCACTAAAATCAGAGACTAGACAAGACTGCCCACTCTCTCCCTACTTATTCAATATAGTATTCAAGTCCTAGCTTAGAGCAATCAGAAAAACAAAAGGAGGTCAAAGGATACAAATTAAAAAAGAAGTCAAAATATCACTATTTGCAGGTGATATGATAGTATACTTAAGTGACCTCAAAAGTTCCACCAGACAACTCCTATAGCTGATAAACAACTTCAGCAAATTGCTGGGTATAAAATTAACTTAAACAAATCAGTAGCTTTCCTCTACTCAAAGGATAAAGAGTTTGAGAAAGAAATTAGGGAAATGACACCCTTCACAATAGCAACAAATAGGAGAAAATACGTGGTGTGACTAATCAAGCAAGTGAAAGATCTGTATGATAAGAACTTCAAGTCTCTGAAGAAAGAAATCAAAGATCTCACAAGATGAAAAATCTCCCATACTCATGGATTATCAGGATTAATATAGTAAAAATGGCCATTTTGCTGAAAGCAATCTACAGACTCAATTGAATCCCCATCAAAATTACACCTCAATTCTTCATAGAATTAGAAAGAGCAATTTGCAAATTCGTTTGGAAAAGCAAAATAACCCAAGATAGTGAAAACTATTCTCAACAATAAAAGAATTGCTGGGGGAATCACAATCCCCAACCTCAAGCCATAATCCAGAGCAATCGTGATAAAAACTGTATTCACAGATCATATGAAGCTCAAGAAGAAGAAAGACCAAAATTTGGATGGTTTAATCCTTCTTAGAAGGGTGAACAAAATACCCATTGGTGGAAATACAGGGACAAAGAGTGGAGCAGGGACTGAAGAAAGGGTCATCCAGAGACTGCCCCACCTGGGGATCCATCCCATATGCTGACACCAAACCCAGTCACTATTGCTGATGCCAAGAAGTGTTTGCTGACTGGAACCAGATATGAGTGTCTACTGAGATGCTCTGCCAGAGACCTACTGATACATATGTGGATGGTTGCAACTAACCATTGGATTGAACAGGTGACCCTAATGGAGAAGTTATAGAAAAGACTGAAGGAGCTGAAGGGATTTGCAACACCATAGGAAGAACAACAATATCAACCAACCATACCCCACTAGTACTCCCACGGACTAAACCATTAACCAATGGATTCACATGGAGGGACCCATGGAGGGACCCATGACTACAGCTACATATGTGGCACAGGATGGCATTGTCCAGCATTAATGGGAGGAAAAGCCCTTGGTCCTGTGAAGGCTTGTTTCCCTGATGTAAGGTAATGCCAGGGTGTTGAGAAGGGAGTGGGTGGGTGGGAATGCAAGCGCCCTCATAGAAACAGGAGGAGGGAGGGGTATGGGAGAGGGGGGAAAGGGATAACATTTGAAAGATAAATACATATAATACCCAAGAAAAATAAAATTATTTTTTAAAAAAGAAATTTTGATTTGAGAAAGATTTTTATAAAATCCTGCCATTGAGGCACTGGGTCAAGACAAGATAAGGATATATGCACATCAGAGAGGAATTATAAGCTCGAGCAGCCTTTTGTGAGTGGCAACAAGGAGCTTCTTAAAAGAAAAGGAGTAAAAATAAATAATATACTATGAAGACAAATCGTCAGAAGCCCAGATAAAGGACATCCTGGCAAGTCAACTGGTTGGAATAGAACATTGTGTCTAGGCTGCCTAAAGCTTTCTATGCTAGGCTATGGAATTGATTCTTTTTTTTTTCTTGCATACAATAAAATGGCTATCAAAGGGTGAAAAGAAAGATGCATAACTTAAATTTCAAAAACAAGGCTAAGGAACAAGCTCATTTCATCACATTTGTCACTTTGCAAATGTCACCACATCTTTGCTCTCTTCTTGCTTGCTAGGATAAATATCAATTGAGCCTATTAATTTGTATCAAAACCAACTTTAACTCCAAAGGCTAAGAATTTTCTTTAGCTTTTCTTCATGCAAACCTTTATCCCAAATTTATTAGGTGCATTAATACTGTCTACAAGATTCATATCAAATCAGATTCATTCAAATATTTCTTTTCACACACACATAGATTATCACCATCTTCATGTAACCACATCATAGTTTTGTATAGAGATGATACCAACATTTGTATTCCGGTACTTGTGATTAAAACTAGAAAAGTATATCTCAGGGGAAATAACAAAAAAAGGAAGGAATGTAAAACCCTTAAAATCTTTTGATATGGTAATATTGAATGATGAGGCGAATAAAAAGATGTAAAATGGTGACTTCTTTGAGCTATTTCCTAATCTAAATAAAGTAACTGCTTAGTGGCTCCCCAGCTTTGGTGATAGGGAGTTTCTCCCAGGAACAGAAGGTTTTAGTTTTAGCTATACTAATTGAACAATGAGATTCGGGTATCTTCCTGGAACAACCCTAATCCAAATGCTTATGCTGCAACAACAGACACTTTGCCGACTGAGCTATCACTCCATCCTCTTGTTTTGTTTGCTTTCCAGGCATTATAAACAGCACAGCTATGGCCTGCACATTCTTTCTATCAACTCTTGGCATAGTTCATTGACTGTACAAATTAAGGGATTAAAGTACAGAGATATTGAGTGATTGTTGTATTTAATTACAAAACTAATGAATAACAAAATACTCTAGCTGTTTAGGGCTCTTAAATCACAGTCCAGTGCTCGTGTAGGCTTCTTTGATAAACTATCATATAATTCTATTTTGTTTTTTTTTTTAGTTTTTTCTTTTTTCTTTTTTATTGGATATTTTACTTATTTCCTTTTTTGAGAACAATTATATTTTAATATGAATATAAGATAATTTTAATAACATTTCATTTAGCAAAACCAAATTTAATGTGAAGAAATACCTTGTAAAATATGGTAGAAGCAGGATAGCTGTCTTTGAGCAAAGAAAGTCTCACCAATATTTGTGTTCTAAGATTGTTTTCACTACTGTTTCTAACTTAATGAGACATTAAAATATTATTTGTATATTTTATACAATATAAAATACAAGATTTCCTCTAAATCATCAATAAACATAGTCTCAATGAAGAATGATATACTCAATATGACCCATACTATTACTATAAATCACAATTATCTAAAAACCAAGAGGGTTGCTTGTAAGCCATGAGCCATGAACTGATAGAAACTTTGAATCTTTATCACCAGACAGAAGATTGCACATATATCTCATGTAGCATATGTTACGTGTGACCGCAGAGTAGACACCTTCCTATATAATAGAGAATTCAAAAAATTTGCCTTCATGTTTCTTATAGAGAAAAATTAATTGAAGCTGAATTATGATAAATTATATAGAAAAGAAAATGAGTACATGAAGAGATACTTTTGTTTTTCTGGTAGGATTGTTTCTGCCTGGTATAAGGTGTTTAACACAGGTGTTGAACCTAGATGCTCCCATACCAGTCTTTTCTAAAATTATTAGTCTTTACTTCTGGCTAAATTTTCCTGCATCCTTGAGCTAGCTACTCGGTCAGGTTTAAATGCCTGTCTCAAACCTTTTCATGAGTTGTCTCAACTATCTAACAGTGTTTCACATTGAAAGGATTATTTGTGGAGATATTCTATGAGAACCAAGCCCAAAGTAGTAATATACCCATCATGTAGAATATAAATTTTGTGCAAATAATTCACATATTATGAATTATATGTACAATATAAATTTCTAAGTGGTAAACTATGGATTGAAATACATTGCTATCCTTACAAGATCACTATAAAATTACTTAGACTGGTCGACTGTTTTTTTTTTTCTATTCCTACTAAAAATAATTAAGATGCTCTGTAGGTTTAGGTTTTAACAACAGTAGCTATTAAGAAGCTTTACTTTTAAACATTCAAATAGGTATATGATGGCACAACTTTATGATTTTAGTCTGCATACTTTCAAAGACAATGAAATCCAGTACTGATCCGGAGATTATATCCACACACAGCATACCTGTGCATCCACATAAGGTATGTGCAAAAACATTATACCTTCACATTTGAGAAAGTGCATCTTGATATTAGTAGCTCATTTTATATATTTTTTCTTTCACTAGATATTTTTCATTTACATTTCAAATGTTATCCCTTTTCCCACATTCTTCTCTGGAGGAAACTATCCCATCCCCCCTCCCCCTGCTTATGAGGATGCTCTCCCACCCACCTACCCACCTACCCACTCCTTCCCACCTCCCTGTCCTGGCATTCTATATGGGGTGTTTGAGCTTCACAGGACCAAGGGCCTCCTCCCATTGATGCCCCAACAAGGCCATCCTCTGATTATATATCCCCTGGAGCCATGGGTCTTCCATGTGTACTCCTTTCATTGGTAGTTTAGTCCCTGGGAGCTCTTGGGGGGGGGCCTGGTTGATTGATATTGTTGTTCTTCCTATGGGGTTGCACCCTTTCAACTCCTTCAGTCCTTTCTCTAACTCCTACATTTGTGTCCCCGGGCTCAGTCCAATGGCTGGCTGTTAGCATCCGCCTCTGTATTTGCCACGTTCTGGCAGAGCCTCTCAGGAGACAGCTGTATCAGGCTCCTATTAGCAAGTACTTGGCATCTGTAAGAGTGTCTGGGTTTGGTGACAGTTTATGGGATGGATCCCCAAGTTGGGCAGTCTCTAAGTGGCCTTTCCTTCAGTCTTTGCTTCACACTTTGTCTCCATATTTCCTCCTGTGAGTATTTTGGTCCCCCTTCTAAGAAGGTCTGAAGTATCATCAATTTGGTCTTCCTTCTTGAACTTCATGTGGTCTGTGAATTGTATCTTGGTATTCTGAACTTTGGGGTAATATCCATTTATCAGTGAGTGCATACCATGTGTGTTCTTTTGTGACGGTTACCACCAGAAAGGTATTTTCTAGTTCCATCCATTTACTTAAGAATTTCATGAAGTCGTTGTTTTTAAGAGCTGAGTAGTACTTCATTTTATAGATGTACCACATTTTCTGTATCCGTTCCACTGTTGAAGGACATCTAGACTGTTATCCCTTTAACTGATTTCCCCTCCAGAACTTCCCTCCCTCATACCCTTTCAAGGATGACCCCCCTTCCATGAACTCCCACCTCACTGCCTTGCCATTCCCCTATACCAAAGTTCATAATTCTGAAGCCATTAAACATAATAGAATTTGTTGTGTCTCTGTACTCATCTTCCTTTTAAAATATATCTTCAAACTTGATGAGCTTGTGGTGATCACAACCTCGGACCTGCCATGTGCCCCAGAACCAGATACAAGAATGTCTTATTTCAGACAGTATTTTCAGACAGTACTCACATTCTCCATCCTCTTCATCTATCTAAACTTAGCCATCTAACACAACCTTCACTTACAATCCTATCATTACAATAAAATAAGGCTAATCTTCCTATTATGAGAATGGAGATGAGACAAACTAATTCTCATGTAGTTTAATCAACCTCTGGATTCATAAGGATAAGGTGATGCTAATGTAGAGAACACACATTGTGCTCTGTTATATCTCATAATATTCCCCTCGATGAATCCTAATGGAGACTCTATTTCATTTTATATGTGAGAAACAAGAAGTAAAATGACTTTTCTAACATTTTGTAAGTATTCAATGGTAGAATGAGGATTTAACATTTAGTCTATCTGATCAAAACTTTTTTAGGCTATAGTGTTTGTGTATTTAAAACTATTTTTGCATAAGGAGAGCAGAGCAATTATATAAAGCTAGACATTGTCAAAAGTAGTTCCATGTTCCTTTCCTTAAGAAAATATGAATTGCAGTACTAAAACCTGATCAGCTTTCTTGTTGCTCAGTTTCCAGTTTTGATTTCCCTATTAGTATGGTAGCTCTAAAACCACCAACAGGCCCAGTCAAATGCAGAGCAGTGATGGAACATGATGGCATTTGGAAGTGGAGTGCACTGGGCAGCCAAATAATACATTATTCATCAATTAAAACAGAAGGATTCTAGCCAGTGCTGTAACTGGAAAAAACCCTGAGCAGGTGGTGAGAGGTATTTGATCATTCCTATCAAATGTGCAAATTTAATCAACTCCCCAGCTGGGCCATGTACAACAGACACTGTAGAAAGGGTCTTCCTGCTTACAGAGGAACATGGAGCACTATGGTACTGTTCGTCATCAAAAAAGTCTCTGTCAGGCATGAGTTATCACCCCTAAATCCTCAATAATGACTGGAGCATAGACTAAGAATGAATTAAATTTAAAGGTTTACTTAACTATTTAAATATACTTGGAAATGGCTAAAATGGCAAGTATGATGCCCACCTTATCACTTCTACAATATAATGGACAATATATTGAACAAGCATTTAGAACACATCAGTTCTAAATACACTGTATGCTGGGTAACCATAGACAAGCTAATTTCTTTAATTCTATTTCCTCTCTCAGAAATATAAAATGGCTAAATTGAACATAATTCAAACTTGTTGGGCAGAATTTTCCACTTTTTCATAGACATATTTCCCCCTTATTCGACCATCTTTATCTCTACAGAAAAAAATATAAGCTTCACATTTCTATATGATTCAGGCTAACCTTTGTCATATTTCTCTCCAAAGCTTTCTTAAAAGTGCATTGTCTGCTCAAATAGACCTAGTTATTCTCCTTTCACACAAGGTCCTATGTTCACATTTTCTGTGGTTATATCACTATTGAATTTCTTTTGCACCCTAAAATACCTGGTATGGTCCCAAACCTTTTCTATTCTTCAAGACTCAGCTCATCCGCATGTTCCTGAGAAAACTTTTCTTCAGTACAAACAAAGGGGAGATGTTGAATGACCCCTGGTACAGCTTTCTTCTGAATTCTGTAGCTCTGGAAAACGGTGGTTGTAATTGATCCTTCTGAAAATGTAGGAAAGCCAGAAACATTTTAAGAGATGATGTCCTAATCTTAAATGTCCTACAGACAAAGCAGCACTTTTTAATGAAATGATTAACATTGAAATCTTTCTTGCATTTAAGAAATCTGTAATATTAGGTGGATGTTACTATAGTATCTCATTCTCTCTAGATTTAAGGCATCATGAAATCTCAGAGTTTAAAGAATGCATGACAACACTTCTACCTTAATAAATATCTCCTTAATCTCTATTTGATCTCCACTTAAACATTTATAAAGTTGGGGAAAGAAATGCCTTACAGAGCTGAATGGGATTGTAACCCAATAAGAACAAGATCAACCAACCAGAGCTCCCAGGGACTAAACCACCATCCAAAGAGTACACATGGACAGACCCATGACTCCAGCTGCATGTGTAGCAGGGGATGGCCTTGTTGGGCACCACTGGGAGGTGAAGCCCTTGATCCTGCCAAGGCTTGATGCCCCAGTGTAGGGGAATGCCAGGATGGGGAGGTAGGAAGGGGTAGGTGGGTTGGTGGGGGAATACCCTCATAGAAGCAGTGGGAGGGGGGATGAGATAGGGTGTTTATGAACAGGAAACTGGGAAGGGGGATAACATTTGAAATGTAAAAAAAAAAAGTCTAATAAAAAAGAAAAATGCCTTACAAAGTAGACCACTATATTTGTGATATGCAATTCAATATTTTATTCTAAACATAATATTTAAGAACCTACTATGTACTGGGTAATAGTTTAGCTATGATAAGAATACAATGGTAAATAAGACCAATATAGTTCTTATTCTCTCAACCTTACATTTTATATCTAAGGAAATAAATACAAAAATATCCACAATTAATGAGATAAATGAACCAATTTAGATACTGATCGGTACAATAACATAAAAGCCACAAAATACGGAATAATAAAAAGTAAGAGGTGAAAGGCTTGTATTGGTTTATTGGGCTACAGAAGGCTGCTTTGAAAACTAATATCTGCAAAGAACTGGCTATGCATATATTTTAAAGAAAGGTATTCATGTAGGGAGATGAAAAATTACAAGGTCTCTGAGGTCCAAATGGGCTTGATATGCAAGGGTCAGAGAGCAGGAAGCATGCCTGGTTTGTGGTGAACACTTTGGAATGCCAAGTAATGGGATGAAAGGAAAGAGCAGCAGTCAATCCTACGTGTTGTGTTTATTGTAATAGGATTTTAAAGTTTCATGTTCTAGGGTGATATATATGTCATCACTGCTACACAGCTTTGCACTTATATGAAGATGCTACTTCTATTCCTCCCATTTTTCCCTACAGATCAGGAGCTATCAAATCCTTTAGCCACCTCTCTTATATCATTTTATAGTTCTACACTATCCTTATCATTTTACTCATTTTATCTTGCTAGAATGAATTGCCATGGATATAATAAATAATTGTCTTTTATGATGCTGGAGGCTAGGAATCCCAATATAAAAACTCAGGGAGACCCAGTGTCTGGAGACAGCTGTTCCTTGTTTGCAGTCTTCTCATTTATAGCTAGGGTCCCATGTGGCAAAGAGCATCAAGCAAGATTAAATCTCATATATCTCTTCTTCAGGAGCTAATCCCATTCATGATGGCGTCACCTTCATATTTTTCAAAGACCCCACCAACAAATACCATCAAAATATAGGTTTCTATGTATGAATTATTGGGGGGCATATTCAGTTCATCATGCTTACTATTCCTTTCTTGTTATATTCTATTCTACTACTGTCCTTCCTCAAGTGGTACACATTAGATAAAAAATAAAATTTTATTGGAAGCCTGAATAAACAGCATATAATGCAACATATAATACAGTAGGATAATCTCTTTTATTGTACTAGACATCATGTTTCTGCTTTTAATACCCACATAAGTAGTATTCTTTTCAGAAATATAAAGAGCTTTATCTTGAGGTATCAACAGCCTGCATCATATGTACCAAAGATGTAATAGAAGCAAATTTTCACTGGTATTATGTTCAGGCAAGAAAGCACATCTGTGAACCCTCATAATTTTACTTTGAAAGATGTTACCCTTCATTTGGAGCTGGGGCATGTAAATTCTACTCCCTAATTAATTCTAGAAAACGCGACACAAGCAGGATCTTTGCTTTTATATATGCCTGTTCTTCTACTAAATCTCTGTCATCACCATATGACCATAACTAAGCTACAAAAAGACACAAAGAAAGTAGAAAAGCAATAAATAGATGAATAGAGATTAACGAATGGACAAGGCCATAATGAAATCAGTGACACATAAGCAATAATAAATGGCTGTTGCTAAAAATGACTAATTTGTAAAATAGGTATAATGTGACAATAGCCTACCAGTAAAGGAAGTCATCAGTCTATAATATGAAATCACAATCCTCCTTCTACTAATACACACAAACATATACATATACATCAGCATATGAGTTCAAGTCTTGATAAAATGTTTAAAATTTTTAAGGCATTGTCTTAAAACCATAATCAATCAAATAGGTCCTTAGAAGGGTTTATACTATATGGCTTATATTCATTTAGTTTCTGAAGTACCACAACCTGTCTTGGATATGGTTAATTGCTTACTTTATGTAGCACCAAGCCTTTCAGAGTATTCAAAATACTAGATCAATCAAGGCATAAATGTTACATATGTAAAAACTATACCAGCTTAAAATGTGTTTTCATTATTTTTCCTCAGATCTATATGAAATCATGAACCAACTTCAGAGCAAAAATGATTTCATACAGAAGTTGAATTTCCCATTGCATCTAAAGATATTACTATCCTGTTAAATCTTCCCACAGTTTACTTACTGTGAATTGTTTTGGTAAAATGAAAGAAAATCACTATTGGGCTTCAAAACAAGTTGTTTTAAGTAAAGTTTACTTAATTTTTACCAAAACACTCATTTCCAGCTCCCAATAATGTTGAAGCTTATTAGATGTTTGAGTATTTGGACTTATGCACTTTAATATGTTTTCATTTGGGTTGATCATTTATTCTGCCTCATTGGGAAAGAAATTTGAGACAAATTAAATTCAATATCACTGCCAGTAATGTGTCTGGACTATAATAAATCACTTTTCTAAAATCTACATATTATAAGAAAACCAAATATTTCCATCCCTTATGTCATTTTTGCCTATAAAAATTACAGTGCAGTATATGGTAATAGGAACATATTCTTAGGCATTTTTTAAGAACTAGAAGCTGAGAGAAGTTCTTCAGCGAGGTTACTTAGAACATCTTAGAATGTGGAAGAGGCCAACTATATTCATTCTGTATACTACTCTCCCATCAGAGCATGAGAAAGTCTAGAAAGATTTCAGACAGAAAGGTGTAGGGATTTGAATACGTAATTCTGCCTTAAATTCTGTCGAGTATAATGACTAATTTTGTTCCCTAGTCATTTCTCTGCTCATCTCACAAGATCAATCCTGGGCCACTGTTTGTTCTCAAGAGAAATTTAAGAAGCCTATTTTAGTATTTGAGCAACTTGTTCTTAAATCTCCTTAATTCTAGTCATGGTCTGATCACCTGGCTCCATTTTAGTAACTGAACATCTTTCTATGCTTTTCTGTTTTTAATTGATTATTTAAGCTTTCATACAAATAAGTAGGTTTTTTTTTTTGTTGAGCATAGTCTCACCCATATCCTTTTAGCCTCCCTGTTCTCTCCATTTGCCTTTAGATTATTCCTTTTTGTTCTTCTATACAATGCCACACCTATTTTCATATTACATAAACACGAATTGCTTTATATATCATTAAAATCTAGGAACCATGAATGAAAACTGGGTATTTTCCTTCTGTAACTGGTTAAATTTGCTTGATATGGTTATGTATAGTTTAATCCACATTCCTGAAAGTACCAAAATATTCTCTATAGATCACAGATGAAAACATCCCAATATGTATACACACCACATTTTCCTTGTATGTGACTTAGTTGATGGGCATCTATGCTGCTTCCATAACATAGCTATTGTAAATAGTGCTCCAATAGACAATGATGTACACATTTCTCTGTGACATGTGAATGTGGAGTCCTTTGATTAAATACCTAACAAATAGTCAGATCATATGATAGACTTTTTTTAGTTTTATCAGGAACGTCCATACTGAATTCCATAGTGGCTGAACTAGTTTACATCACTCTGTTTTTGCCACAACTTCACCATAATTTGTGGTTGGTTGGTTTCTTAATGATTTCCACTTTGAATAGGGTAAAATGGAATCTTAGCATAGCATTTTAAGTTTTTTTTTTTTAACTTATTCACTTTACATCCTACTTACTGCACCCATTCCAGTTACCCTTTCCCCCAATCCCCCCATATCTCTTCTCCCCTTCTCCTCTAAGTGTATGGGGGGTCCCTGTGTGTCCCTCCACCCTGGCACTTCAAGTCTCTGCAAGACTATTCATTTCCTCTCCCACTGAGGTCACACAAGGCAGCCCAGCCAAAAGAACCCATACCACATACAGGCAACAGCTCTTTAGATAGCCCTGACTCCAGCTGTTCATGACCCACATGAAGAACAAGCTGTACATGTGGGGAGTCTTAGGTCCAGCCTGTGTATGTTCCTTGGCTAGTGGTTCAGATTCTGAGAGTCTCATGGGTCCAGGTTAATTGGCTCTGTTGGTCTTCCTGTGGAGTTCCTATCCCATTTGGGGCTCACAGTCCTTCCTCCTATTCCTCTGCAAGAGTTCCCAGCCCCATCAACTGTTTGGCTGTGGGTATCTGTAACAACAAAGATAGCATTTGATCCCTTGAGAATATCATCCTGAATGATGAGGTAATCCATTTCTAAAAGGACATGCATGGTGTATGTACTCACTTAAAAGTGGATATTAGCCATAATATACAGGCTACCCATGCTACCCTTCACAGACCCAAAGATGCTAAAACAGAAGGAAGGCACAAGTAAGGATGTTTGAATCTTACATAGAGCAATGAATAAAATAGTCCTAAGAGGCAGGTGGAGGGATGGAACTGGGAGGGAGAAGGGCTGAGGAGGGGAATGGGGGGTCAGGAACAAGTGTGGAGTAGGACAGGAGATATGGCCAGATGGCCATGAAACTGAATATTAATCTTCAACTGATAGGGGTAAGAAGGTGGGAGGCATCTCCAGGATGAGACAGAAACCTGGGATGGATTGTTGTGCCAGGAAATGTTCGTGAACCCCAAAAGACCACTGAGGAGCTTAGTCTGATGCAATCATATTAGGGTCTCTTTTTTCAAGCTTGAGCTTGGGCTCCCCTCCAACCCTAACACAACAGGATGGTAGAGCCCTGAGCCTAGTTTTAGGCAAGCATTTATAGAGGCAAGAAGGGGATATCTAGCCTGGTACACATCTGATTGAGGGCTCATTAAGGGCTTTAACATAATTGGCTGGTGTTGAGAACTGAACCTTAAACTTAACTATTGCTTTCTTCCTGGTTGGTGGTTGTTAGGAAGTGAAGTGTTAGGTTCAGGCTTGTAACCAGGGGGTGCAGATTTGTTGGGGGAATAACCAGGAAACTAGTGCTAAATACAAGGTTCTGTTGTGGATAGCCTGGAAACGGGTACTAGGTACAGCTTGTTAGCTAGCTTGAGTTCAACCTTAGGTCAAGTTCTCTACATGGAGTCTAAACCCAAAATAGTTGGTCTTTCAGGATAGGGGAGGCACCCAAGAATCAGTGGGGGTGACCTTAGCTGTGACTCACAACATTTTGAATATAGAACCTGAAGAGGCACTTCTTGTAACCTCTTCATCGAGGGACACCAACTCACTCACAAATCTTTCAACCCAAAATTTATCCTGTCTACAAGAAATACAGGCATGTGGGATGGACCACAGACAGAGGGAAGGACCAACCAGTAATCAGACCAATTTGAGACACATCCCATTGGAAAGCGTCAATCTCTGACTCTATTAATGATGCTCAGTGATGCTTGCATACAGGAGCACGCTGTCCTCTGAGAGGCTCCACCCAGAAGCTGACTCAGAGATACAGATACCTCCTCAGCATAGTTTTGATTGGCATTTCTCTTAAGGCTAAGGATGTTGAATGCTTTTTCATATGTTTTCCAACCATTTGTATCTCCTCTTTTGTGAACTGTCACTTTCACCAACCCAGTTACTGACTGCCTTGTTGAACTTCTTTCTAATTTTTCCAATTCTTTGTGGATTCTAGATATCAATCGTTTGTCACATGTATAGCTCTTACTAAACTTTTCTAGCCTCAGTTTCCCCCACTTTCTCAAAAGTGATTGTATATGATGCCTTACAGAAATAGTGCAAGTGACTAGTATTAGGAAATATTCAATAAAGGCACCTGCTGATGATTTATGCTTATTACCAATGGTGTGTTTGCAAACTAGCTCCCAGAAATAAAAGTGTGATGCGTAATGTTTACTCATTCTCATGGTACAAATATTCACACCACAACTGTTATCAAACAACTAACATGAAGTCGTTGCAGTTAAAATTAGCAAAAGAAAATGTACATAGTTTTCTGGAGCCATAATGAGCCTAGTAGTCAATTTCCTAACTAAGACCTTGACTTGTAAAATGTTTAAGGTAATTCCTCATGGTATTTGTCACATATTTTTAAAGTGATGTGCTATTTTTCTGTGTATATGTATCGCATGTATGCAGGAGTCCCTGAAGGCCAGAAGAGGATGTCTGAGTCCCTACGATTACAGTTGAGTTGCAGACAGTTGTGAGGAGCTATGTGGGTGCTGAGAACCAAACTTTCATATTTTGCAAGAGCAGAAAGTGTTCTTGGCCTCCGAGCTATCTCTCTAATACATCCATCCATATCTTAATTCTGATAATTCTAACACTGGCCTGTTTTCTTCTCAAACCAAATTCTCATTCTCTAACCCAAGAACTAACCCCAGCACAATTTGTCAGTCTTTGCTGATCTGACAACCTCCTTACTCACTTAGATTTTGGCATACCACCTGCTTCCAGAATTTTTGTCATCATGTCACATCAGCCTTTCCCACCATCTGTGCTTGAGGGATCTCTCTAATTAATTCATCTGCTTCATTTGCCAACATCTTCTAGTAATAGCTGTGGCATGATTCTATCGGGGACCAGAAACAGGAACTGCTGAAATAGAGGTACAGTTTGTTACTAAGATCCAAAGATTTCACTTGGTCTAATTAGCACTTCATTTTATCTGAGTAATGAGCACCTCTTCTGGGTACTAATGGGTGAGTAAGGCCACTGTAAACATAACAGGAGTTTCAAGATGCTATGGACACAACTCATTCATAAATTAAAAGGAGTAGTATCCATTTAATGAACAACTCCCAATTTGTAGTCACACCTAAGCCACGAACTTTGAAGCAATCCATCACATAGAGTAAATAAACTCCAATTATTTACTCATACTCTCATATGGCGATTGAGTACATTACTTAGTAGCTGGCAAAGCTGGCAGCAAATTGATGCAATTATCTATGCAAGTGAGCAAATGATCCAATTATGTGTATAATTATGGCAAAGCATTAATGCTGATAATGATGAGAAAGATCATTCCATAATAACTGAGCCAGAAAAGAGAAAGGGATAATTTGATTTGGAAAACATGAAGCCACGGACAGCATCTGTGGGCCACTGAAAGCTCTTGGCTATTCAGATGATGAGGTCAGGGGCAAAAAAAAAAAAAGGACTTGCCCAGTGGAGTTGTAACTTTCTATTGATTATAAATTACAAAATAATAATTAGGACACAGTAAAATTCATACAGCAGAGAACAGAATAGGTAAATTTTTGTTTTAACATTTCATAAGATTTCAGCATCATCTTATACTGAGTTGCCCCCTCTGAACTATAACTGCAGAAGCACTGATTGACTAAGTGGTTCATGAATCTTTGTGCCTCATGGAGATCGGAGCATATATTTAGCATAAGGATGTATATCTTCAAACTCCACATTAAAAGTCCACATAAAAAGGAAGGCTTCCAGCAGAAACATATCAACAAAATCTTACCCAAAAGTATATACAGCTTCTATTCACAATGCAATGTTGTTTCCTCACGACAAATCTCAACCTTCATTTATCTAGCTAACAACCTTAACCCTGAAGCTGAATTGTTCACTTGCTTATTCATTCTTTAATCTGTTTTATCATTCATTAAATAACCACTATCGAATATCCACTAATCTTGCAATTTACTCTAAGATGTTTGCAATTAAATACCTTCAAACATATATGTGTCTGTAACAATGTCTATGTTCTCAAAACACTCACAAATTTAATGCAAAGGAAAAAACAGATAAACATCCAATCACAAAAGATTGTGAATGGGTGTGTGTGTGTGTGTGTGTGTGTGTGTGTGTGTGTGTGTGTGTGTATGTGTGATTATGTGGAAAGAGGAATTCACAAGGGATATTCTTTTCTAAAATATATAACATCTAAGACAAAGGGCAAATAGGAACAAGCTTAAGAAAAATAAAAAAGTGAACAATGAAAAGTGCCTGTTCTCAGGTATCTTTAGTGTAGAGAAAGACACATAATGAAAATAATATGCAAATACAGGCCTCTCCTACCTGGGAAGCAGGTAGACTATCTGAAGATCCTCATCCCATCCTCCATTCATCCAAGTCCAATCCCCCCACCTCTGCTGCAGAGCACCTGCAGTCAAATTGCCCTCACCTCAAGAGGATCAAACAGAAATGTCTGCCCCTCCAATTCAATCTCCCAGTCTCACTCACAGGTATGCAGCAGAATGCTTGCTGTAGCCTCCCTTCTCTGTGCCCCATTTCCAGTGAATGGCACAGGTATTCTCTTCCGAACCACCTCCCAAACTGGCTACTTTACCTCAGCCCCCAACTCTAATATTCACTCCCTGAGAACTAATACAGATACCCACTGACAGACATTATTCAGAAAGAGACATAGAAAGACAGACAGAAAAAGAGAGAGAGAGAGAGATACAGACAGACAGACAGACAGAGACAGAGACACAGAGAGAGACAGAGACACAGAGACAGAGAGACAGAGACAGAGAGACAGATATCTTAGAACACTAAGCCCTAATGGAATGTCTCTATTACATTCCTCCCCACAAATCTCAGGTAACCTGTTGGAAGAGGAGGTAGAAAAAATGAGAGAGGCAGAGGAGGATGTAGGACACCAAGAAAATATGGTCCTCTAAATCAACATGAACAAAGCTCTTTATAAGCACACAGACTGAAACAGTACAGGACCTGGATGAGGCTGCACAAAGGTGTTTGTATGCATATTATAGTATTTTTATGGGACATCAGGGTACAAGAAAGAGCAGTTATCTGACTCTTATGCCTTCTCTTGGGGCTTTTCCTTCTATTGGTCTGTCTTCTCCAATTTCAACGTGATAGTTTTTGTTTAATGTTTTTAGGATAGACAGATTTCTAATCACTCTGGGTCTCTAGCCTATGAAATGTCACCACTCTTACGGTGGGTCTTGCTTCCTCATTTAAATTTCCCTGAAAATACACTAAGAATCTATTTACAAGGGTGTCTCCTAGCCAATTCTAAATCCAGTCAAGTAGATAATTAAAAAATCACATAGAACATAGACCACATATTCACATATGTAATAGGTAATATAAGTATTGAACTTTTTAATACATAGACAAATTTCTTTCACAAAGCAACTATATGAAATTACATTGGTGGTATACCAGTGAGCACAGCTGCCATCCACTTAGATCCCCACCAACAATGTATAAGAGAATTCCCACATATATCTCCTTTAACACTTGATATCACCGGGATCCTTATTTAGCAATCAGATGGAAAACAACATCATGTTTTGGTTCTGATATTAATTTCCATGAGTATAACTGGCAATATATTTTTCTTCATGTCTACTCTCCTTACATAGTCAATCCCTCTTCTCTGAAGTACACAACCCTATAATTTTTCTTTTTTGTAATATTGTTCTGTGTTCTATCAGCTTATATGATTTCTTTGTATATTGTTGATATTCATGAATCCACAGCACCTCTTGTATTATCCACCAGGCCTGCATAGGACTAGAGTTGTCAACAGCCAACCCTGGATCTTGAAGTGTTTCATAAACCCGTACTACTCCCAGGTAAACTGTTGGCTACTCACAGACTCATAGAGCACGAGTGTCACTGTGGTAGTTTAAACGAGAATGCTCCCTATTGGCACATATATTTGAGTGCTTGTGAGTAGTTTGTGGAACTTTTTGTAAAGGATTATGAGGTGTGACCTTGTTGGATGAGGAGTATTACTGTGTTACTTTGAGTTTCCAAAAGTCCTAGTCATTCCCTGTTAGCACTCTCTCTCTCTCTCTCTCTCTCTCTCTCTCTCTCTGTGTGTGTGTGTGTGTGTGTGTGTGTGTGTGTGTGTGTGTGTCTCTCCTCCCTCTCTCTTCCTCTCCTTCTTTCCCTTTCCCTCTCCTTGTTTCCTGCATAAGGGTCAGATGTGAGCTCTCAGTTACTACTGCTCTGGTAACATGCCTGACTGCCTGCTCCCCTGCTCCCCACCAGAATGGTCATGAAGTCATTCTTTGAAACCATAAGCCCCACTAAATCCCTTCCTCTTTAATTCGCTTTAGCCATGGTATCTCTTCTCAGCAGTTGAAAAGGAGCTATGGCAATCATTATCTTCAGGCATTGTACTCATTTATATTTCAAAAATCTCATTACATTTGTCATTTGCTTTTTCTTTCAGGCAAATTTATCTTGCTTTTTCTGTTCAGGAAAAATAATTAATTTTTTTCCTGTAAACTGATGAACCACTTATTTCGTTAGCAATCAGTTGTGAATACATTACCCTTTATAATATCCAGGACTGCCACATGCAGTTATGCAATAAACATCATGCCTAACTTTAAGACCCTAAATTGTCTTTCTGAACACCTGCATATTAATGTCCAATGAAACCAGAAAATATCGGCAAGATCAGTGTGCAGTAAGGATGGCTAGCTCTAATTGGATAAGCAATTCCAAGGGACCACAGGACATCTATAGTCATAATAACTATGCCCCTCTGGTGTTTAAGTGAGTGGCACATTTAAATATAAAGTATCAGAACGGTTTATCACAGCAGGAGCTTCATTAAGTACAATTAATTATAGCTTTGATAACATGAGATTCTTACAGGAATTATTAAATTCTAAGGAGACACAAAAATAACCATAACACATCGACACTTATTAATGAATTTGAGTGGGAACCAGATGGTTCAGGACATAAATGGTATATAACTTAAAATCATACAATTCATGTAACACACTTAAGCATTGATTATTTGCATATCACTACAAAAATCACTATTTCCTCCTTCTCTACCTGTAGCTCATGTGAATTTTATTTCCCCTCAGCTCCTATGTCGTTCCAAGTACTTTATTATATTACTGTGGCTTAACTAGTCTTGATTAAATATTCCTCTCCTCCTCCAAGTTCTCATTCATTCTCATTTCTTTGACCACTATCCTTGTATGTCAAAGATCATTCTGTGCAGCCTCCAGTATAGTATTCAATTTCAAACGAGGAGGAAAGCATCTGAGGTACAATTTGTTGATTTTTGTAGAAATTCAAAACTAAAATGAACCACTATGCCTACATATGGCTGCTAGAAAAGTCAGCCTGCTTAGGTAAATAACCATCCCTACAATAATGACAATGTCATTTTTTATGTTCCAAGTCTAATCTCCATACAAATGTTAGATATAAGCCAAAAACATTCAAGTATTTCTCATTACTATACATTATCATTTTGCTAACCTTAGGCCTATGACATAAACTATTAAGCGTTGTTCAAACTAGGCTTCCTTCCTTTACTACCCATATTTTAGTTGTTTATATGGTGATTTAGAATTAAAGCTACATTCCTTACACCCCAATCTCTTTAACAGAGTCTTCATGGATCAAGTAACCAAGTATGGGGGCTGAAGAAAGTTTCATAATAAAATATTTCTCAATATACAAAGACCAAAACTTAATTAAAAATGAAACACATAATAAATTTGAAATGTTTATGCAGTGCTCACCCATATTATACAAATTCAGTATCCCCTTGGTTCAGTACACAGAACATAGAGTACTGCACATGTTGTCAAGTCGCACAATGCCAAAGAATACTCCTTGGTGTAGATTTGAAACTAAAATATCTTAGAAATTGCAGTGTTTTTGCTGTGTATAACAAACAAAATGATTAGTTACAAGAAACAACTACTTCTGGTATTTTTCTTTTCTCTTAAGACTCATTGTACACACACACACACACACACACACACACACACACATGCGCAATATGTTTAAGTACACAGGGAAGCCAGATCGCCTCAGATTCCTTGGAGCTGTAGCTACAAGTCTTTGTGAGCCACCCAACATATTTTGGGTGATTAAAACCAAATTCAGAGTAGCAAGTGCTCTTAACTACTAAAGGGTTTCTATAGGGAAATTTTCAATATTGTCTTACTGTCATGTTAAGGATCAAAGTAGAAGATAATTCTATTGGGTTTTGTTAGAATGTTTGATTTTTATAAAAACAGTTTGAGTTGTTGGTTTGCATTTCATAAACGGTCATTAAATGAATTTTGGCTTGAGATTAAGACAGAATTTACAACAGTTTCTGGAATAGCCCTAAACATACTCCTGTCATTTTATACTATGTGTTTATGTGAAGTGGTATTTTTAACAGTGCCAAATGTAAAATCAATATATCAATCAACTCTATAAAATGTCCTGCGTTATCAAATATTTGGCAAGATTTAACTTCCTATGTAAAAACAAATTCATCAACCTCATTAGAATGTAAATTTGCTTTTAATATAATAAATGATAAAAAATTATATATACACAAATATACATATGTACACACACACATATATACCCATACACACACGCATACACACACACACACACACACACACACACACACACTGAGAAAAGTTTTAAATAAATTTCTTGGTGGTTTAAACTAGAAAATGTTTGATTTCAATAGTCATTTTTATTTGCATTTTGCTTTTTTAATTTTTTAAAGGTGGTGTTCTCTTATAAAATACATTCCTGCCACATCATCCCCTTCCTCCAGTCCTCCCCTCCTCCAGGTCTACTGCTCCTCTATTTCCCACCAAAAATGAACAGGCCTCCCATTAATATCAACCACAGACAGCATAACAAGATGCAAGAAGACTAGAAACAAACCCTCATATCATGGCAGAGGATAATAACCCAGCAGGAGGAACAGGGTCCCCTGATCAGGCAAAAGAGTCAGAAAGACCCTGTCCTCCTACTTTTGGGAGTATCAAAAAGCCCCAAGCTAAACAACCACAACATATTTGCAGAGGACCTAGTGCAGACCTATTTGGACTCTGTGGTTGCTACTTCAGTCTCTGTGAGCCTACGGGAGCCCTTCTTAATTGATTCTGTGGTCTATATTTTCCTATTGTTCTTGACCACTCTTGCTCCTGCAATCCCTCTTCCCCTTCTGTTTTGCTGTGAGTCTCTGCATCTGCTCCCACCAGCTGCCATAGAAAGACTCTCCGATGAGGATTAAGCCAGGGACTGGTTTATAAATATAGAATATCATTATGAATCTTTCTAGATTCTGGCCGTCTATGCAGTGTCAGTCATTGGCTCCCTTCTTGTAACCTAATCCTCAAGTTAGACCAGCCTTTGGTTGGCCACTCCCACAGACTCTGACCCATAATTGCCCCAATGTATCTTGCAGGTTGGACAGGTTTTCTACCTGGGTTAGTATCCCGGTCCTGTCACTGGAAGCCTTGTCTGGTTATAGAGGATGGACAGTTCAAGCTCCATATCCTCTATTACTTGGAGTTCTCTTAGGGTCATACTCATAGTTACCAGAAAGTTTCCACAGCACTAGGTTTTCACATTGCCCCCAAACACATCTCAACTCTAGTAGTCTCTCCCTACGTCCCTCACTTCACAGACCGAACCCTTGTTTTACCATTCCCACCTGCTACCAGTTCATCTGAAAAATCTATAGTATTTCCTTTTCCCAGGGAGATCTATGTATTTACCCCTAGAACCTTCTTTATAACTTAACCTTTCTGGCTACCAGTTCATCTGAAAAATCTATAGTATTTCCTTTTCCCAGGGAGATCTATGTATTTACCCCTAGAACCTTCTTTATAACTTAACCTTTCTGAGTCTGTGGATTGTAGCATGATTATCATTTACTTAATAGATAATGCCCACTTGTAACTGAATACATACAATATTGGTTTTTCTAGGTCTACATTAGTCAGATAATGTTTTTTTCCTAATTCAAAACATTTGCCTGAATATTTTGTGATGTTCAATTTTTAACTGCTGGGTAATACTCCATTGTGTAAGTGTATCACATTTTCTTATCAGCTCTTCAATTGAGGGACATGTAGGTTGTTTCCAGTTTCTAGCTACTATTAATAAAAATACTAAGAACATAATTGAGCATGTATCCTTGTGGTAGGATGGAGTGCCTTCTGAGTATATATCCAAGCCAGCCATGGAGGAGTGTTCCCCTTGCTCCATATCCTCAATACCTAAATACCCTAGAGCAAATTTGTATGACAAAGGGATACCACAAGCAGAAAAAGTTAAAGGAACCTTACCATAAACCCACATACAGAAAAATGTGACCATATGTATTCATTCTGTATTAAATGTTAAAGAAGTGGTAGAAAACTTAAACTCTTTTAAGGTAGTAGGAAATGTTTATATAGGTCCCTCCTTTCTACTTCCTATAGAATGCAATGAGGAAGAACTGGTTACAAATAAAGCAACTGTCCCCCAAAGAATATGAAATGATCTTGAGAATAAATTCTGTAAATAACTAATAAAAATATATCCTGGTATTGAGAAAAAAATACTAATGCAGAGGTGACAGTTCTGAGTCCCTAGCACATTGTATCCTGTCACCATCATCCACACCTAAAGCCAGAACAATTCTTATTAACTAAATTTTTAAATCTTAATCCAATCAGCAATACCAGAATCTTTGAGGTTGAGTCATGTTTAAGAGAGCTGAAACTTAACAACTATCCATTGTATGCCAAAACCCAGGTTAAGATAGCTAATAGTTAATTTAATAAATACATGATACAAAATTAAAATGGCATAAATCAGGAATGCCATTGGCAAAATAAGATTTGTGATCACTCACTATGGATATTTACCCTTGATCCCACTGATACAAGATGCTAGATTTGGAACTAACTAAGGTAGGCAGCCCTGGGTGTGTCTTTGATGGTATTTCCAGAGAGGTCTAACCAAGAAGGCAATACTCACTTTGGCAGCACCAAAGTCATGATGGACTGAAGAAAATGAGATGGGGAGGGGGTGGCAAGTGCCAGCATTCACCCCTTTGCTTCCCTACTGTAAGGCAAAATGATAACCATACCATGTTTCTGACTTATATGCCTTCCCCATTGGGATGAGTACCTCAAACTTTGAGCCAAAATAAACTGTACCTCAAGTTACTTTTGTGGGATATTTTGTCATGACATGGAGAACAAAAGAAATAACTAAGGTATATATTATTTTCAACCTTCCCACGAAGCTACCTTAAACAGTCACTTAACTTCTGATAATGCTAGCAGATCGAGCCAAAGAATAAGAAAAATAGTTCAGTCCACAGGTGAAACACAAATTAGGCAAAGCTTGGTTCCAAGTGTTAAAAGCATGGGTTTATTCCAGAGGGAAGAAAAGGGTGTACAGCAATCTGTACAATTGAAGGAGTCTATCGATAAAAACATTATCTCAGAAAATGAAAATTAAATTAAACATTAACTAAGTTGTTTTATATAAACTCATTGAAATGTTATTAAATGTCTCAGTGGATAAATGGTCATCTTTACAAATGATAAAATGAAAGATTTATGCATGTCTCTGAAGTGATCACTACTTTCTTCTTTCATTTTCTCTCTTCAGACAAATCTACTTTTAATGTAGTGATTTTTAACACTACTAGCATTAATCCAGTTTGGCCCACCTATCACTATTCAATTCACAGAATACATAAAAGCTTATCAAACATACTGAATGGATTTTCTAACTTCGGACTACTGCTCCAATACACTGAGGCCACATATGTTTTCCTTTTATCCTCCACCATGACAGAAAATTTGTGGGCATTGGTGTAGGTATATATTTCTGGCAACCTATTTTTAATAAGGGTTTAACCTCTCCCATAGCCTACCACCCAGCAGAGGAAGTGGAAGAGAAACGTTATTAGGATATAAGGGAAGTAGACCTGTGCAATAATAGCTTTTGCGAGGTGAGCTTGATGTTTGGCAGTAGTTCAGTCCCTTAGCAAATAGCAAATATGGTACAGCAGCTGCAGACCAGTCCTCTAGGCAGGCAGACACCACACATGAACTGGCAGCTACAGTCCAATTCTTTCTGCAGGCAGACACCAAGCATGAGCCAGAAGCTAGCTGCAGTTCAATCCTGAAGAACCTGCAAGGCTCCCTAACAGGCCTGAGGTAAGACCACAGAAAGCAGCAAGCGGTTCTTGGGTGAGTTTCTCTCAATGACACCATTACAAAAAGTTGAGTTCAGCAACGCTATGTAAGGGGAACCAATATATGTGTGTCTTTGGTGAAGAATAGTGAGATGGAGACAACCAAACAAAGGTCGGTGCTCATCTCCGACTGTCTGTGGGGTCATATTTATACTCTGTCAGCAAGCATCCTTTCATGTGTTTGCTATATTCAAAACATCCTCTCACCTGTGTCTGCTTCAGGAAAACAGTCTTTCACATGTTTACTCTAGCAAGACATCCTTCCACCTGTGTACTCCAGCAAATCATCATTTGTCATAACTAGCTTTCCAAAGAAACTAGAAGATTCCATTTCATATTGGTGTTTACCTTTCCACTAAAGATTCCAATAATAAGTGTAGTATTGTTGATCCCTATTTCTCATTATCAAAAACCCCTTGATTTTAGCCATAAATCTTTTGAAACCATACTGTGTATCACACACAAACCCCTATACGCCCACCACTGAAAATTTTCTGTATGCAATGTCTCTTTATTAATTTATTCTATATTTAATATAGTTTTTAAATAGAGGCTAAGAAACTATGTTAAGTTGAACTCTCAACTGAAAGCAACATCAATTCATTTGATATTATATAACCAATATTAACAGTGGGCTGTAACCCAGTTTGGTAATTTAAAATTCACTATTTTGAAATAAGTAGTCTTTATAAGTCTCAGGCTTCATAGCCACAGAAAGAGAATTTAATGGAAAGTATTTCCTGATGCTTTAACTTCGAATAGCTCTCCCTTCAACTCCAGCCTGTCAAGTAGTTAATGATCATAAACAAATGCTTGAATGCACTAGAGAGATTGCTATTTAAAGCAAAATTACAGTCAATCTACTGGCGGAGCAAAAAATTTCCTGAAATGAGAATAATCATCTCCTAAATCATATGTTGCACTATATATATATTTTTTTTCTGAAATTTATACCCTTCCTTAATTCATGTCAACGGATATTTACTAATGCTCAGAATAATCTTTCTCCTTCGTACAAAGTGGAGAGAGAAATGAGGTCCACTTTGAATTGGAGAGTAATCCCTAACAAAGACAATCCATAAACTGGAATCCTGTTACCTAGGGAAACAATGTCGACTTTGGGGGAGATAGTGTTTTAGTTATAGTTTCCATTGCTGTGAAGGGACACCATGACCAAGGCAATACTTATAAAAAGGAAGACATTTAATTGGGACTGGCTTACAGTTTCAAAAGTTCACTCCATTATTGTGTAGGCAAGCATGGTGCTGGAGAAGGAACTTAGAGTTTGACATCTTGATTCACAGGGAACCAGAAGGAGACTGACTTCTGCAGGCAGCCAAGAGAAGGATCTCTTTCCACACTCTATGGAGCTTGAGAAAAGAGCCTCAAAGCCTACCCCCACAGTGACAGACTTCTTCCAACAAGACTGCACCTACACCAAAAAGCCATACTTCCTAATAGTAGCACTTCCCATGGGCCAAGGATATTCAAACCACCACAGGTAGGTATGTATAAAAGAATGGATCCTGAATAGGGACGTTCTTGGCATAAACAAATGGTCTGTATCATATCATAGAAACCAAAAGAATTTTAGAGATTGGATTCTTTCTAAAAGAAATTCCAGGGCTTTGGAGATGTCTCAGCTGATGCTCCACAAACATGGGAACTTGAGTTCATTCCCAACATGCACATAAATGCCAAGTGTGGTTGCGTATACCTGTAATCATCTACTGATGCATGAAGACTATCTTAAGTTCTAGGCTGTCGGCCTGCACCAACACGGTACCGAATGAGCTAAAGCCTCATGGATGAAAGAACACACACACACACATTTATTCGTGTCAAACCCAGAAGAAAAGCGCTTCTGGTTTCTTTATTGTTAACTTATATATTCATTCAAAGTACAGCTTTTAGCAGGTAACTGCCAAACACAGTGGGAACCCTAGCAGAGACTTGGTAACAAAGGACCTGACTACGTGTCCTGAATAAATTAGGAAAATAGCCAGAAGGCCATCCTACAATTCTTTTGACTCAGGAGAGAAAGTACCTGGCCAGACTGCTCCCAGTTGGGACCAAAAGGCTTCCCACATGCAAAAAGGCAGGGCTCAGCAGGGCCAAACCTTGCTGGAGACCGAGAAGGGTCTTGTTCGCTGAAAACATCCCGTGGATGCAAACTTCTTGTGCTGTAAACAGGGAGAGGCTTTTGATCCACAATCTAAGACAAAGGCCAGACAGTGACAAGGCAGCTAGGCCCAAATCCAATTCGGCTCCCACACTAGGCAAGTTGAGCTACATGTTGAGTTCCAGGCCAACCTGGACAAACTCTGTATTGAAAGAAAAGAAAGCAAAATACAGCACGAGGAGAAGAGAAGAGAGAGAGAAGAGAGAAGAGGGACAGAAGGACAGAGGGACAGACAGATAAAGGGACAGAGGGAAGGACAGAGGGAGGGTTTGAGGGATGGACAGAGAAAGGGATGGAGGGATGGATTGACTGAGGGAGTCAGAGATGCCCTTGTTAACTGATCATACCTGAGAAAATGACTTCACTATCCATTGCTTGAATCAGATACAGGGTTCACTCTGAATTTTTCCTTCTAATCTCATTCATCTAAAATGCTTGCCTACCCTAACACACACAAAACATTCCCCAATTTTTTCCAGTCACTCAGATTGCAGAATTGTCATTATTTCGCCTATACTCATAAATTGCTAAACTATTCTTCCAAATAGGCTCTAGACTTATTCTCTGGCATCTGGGTATTTGGTAATTAGTGCATTACTCTTACTGTTTCTGTTTACTGTAATCCAGGGGGCATAACTCTATCCAAAACCTTCCAATGGTTTTCTATCTTATCTTACGCCCCAAGACTCTGGTGAGACTCCAGGTTGAGTGCTCCCACACTTGCAGAATTACCATATATTATTTCACCTTCCTCTTCAACCATACAACCCTAGACACATTAACTTCCCTACTGTTGATCAAATTATCAAACACATTTCTGCCTTCCTATATGTTATTTGCCCAGAATAGTTCCCTTGAGCATATATAATTCTTTTCAACTACTTGTACAAACATAACTTTATTAGTGTTTTCTACTATCTATTCTTTATAAAACAGAAACCACAAATGCATTTCTATATTGTCTCTACATCTCATCCTATGTTACTTTTTTCTTATAGCCTTTGTTTTCTCATGGGAAGGTTCACAACTGACTCAGTTGTATATATCTTCCAATGAGATTCTGCCCTCCCTATCACTAAAGATTATAGATTGTTCTATCAGCTCTGTCTTCAGCATGCACGACACAGTTCAACATCAAGAAGGCATTCAAATATTTGTTAAAATAAGGAATGACCAAATTGGAATCATCAGCAATTCCTGTCAATGCAGCTTCTAAGATACATGTCAAACAGATTCATTTCTCTCCAAATCATTAATATTATCTTAGTTTAAACTTCTCCCATTTAGTCCTATGCAGTACCCCTCCCTGTTCTGGTCTTCTGACCACTACTCTCAATCTCCTACGTTTTTTCACAGTGTAGTCTCCTAACAATGTATATCAGATTATATCTTCTCCTAGGCAAAACTCCCCAGTGGCTTCTCATTGCTTTTAGGAAGAAATTCAAACCCCTTCAAAGCTCTGCATGACCTAGTTTCTGCCAACTTTCCAACCTAATTTTATGTCACTCTCCTCTGCATTTAAGGTTTTTTTTCTTCTGTGAGTACAAGGAACCATTTCAGTGTTTATTGGGTACCATTTGTTCTGCCAGGATTTATTCTCCTCTGACTTTTCATGTTTTAGATTATTAACCTTATAAAAAATACCTTCCTTTCCTACGTGAAGTAAGACTCATTTCATCATTGTTTTATAATGATTCCTTGTGTTTTTCTGAACATATTCTTAAATTTATAATAAAAAGTATATATTTATTTCTTTAATCCAGCTACTCTAATTAAGATCTACTATGGATATATGGATATATTTGTTTTCTTTACCAATAATAATCCAATGTTTTAAAGTTTTTGGAATATAATAAATTAACTCGGAGTTTTGTCTAAACCAGTATTTCTCAAACTTCTTAATGTTTTCATGTTTTATTACACTTACTCATATTGTGTTGACTCCACAATGATAAAATTATTTTTGTTGCGACTTTACAACAGTAATTTTGCTACTGTTATGAGTTGTAATGTAAGTATTTTTGGAGATACAGGAAGGGGTCTCACTGCACAGGATGAAAACCAATGGCCTAAGTCAGTGTTACTTAAGCCTATATAATTTTCCTAGGTTTTCTGTGTTACAGAGTTCCAAATAATATGCCAAGATAACAAACTATAACTGTCTTGTTCAACACTGCTATTTAAGAAAACAGAATGCAGTTTTGGTATTAGCATATAGTGTACATCTTAATTCTTCAATGATGGCCATCCCTTCACTAAATATTTCTGTGAGAATGCTTTGTGGAGCTAATTTCTATGTATGAAATTTGATATATAAATGGATTTCACATGAAGTTTAGTGAGTTATCATGAAGACTGTGAATGAGTCAAAAAGCATGTCTTTATTTATGAAGATTCTTCACAGTGTTCAATGTCCACATTTTATGTTCTTTATTGCCAAAAAGCCATTCTTGGCTCATTTCCTATTTGCTACAAAGAGAAAAGCATAATAATGCTGTAATTTGTAATGCTTTAGCTCCTATCTATAATGAAATGGTGTGCACCTCAATATTATATTTCCTTAAAATGTAGTACAATGTGTTTAATGTAGATTCCTGTAGATTCCTTCATATCATACTTAATCTTCCATTCCTTGTGAATACTGGTTTCTAATGACTCTTTTAAAAGTTAATTATGTGTTTCCATAAAAAATACCTTAATGTAAACCTCGAGCATAAAAGAAAACATGAGAACTAAGAAGCAACATGGAGTAGCCATTGTATTATCTAATAAAATAGACTTTCAACCAAAATTAATAGAGATGGGAAAGGACACTGCATACTCATCAAAGGAAAAATCAATCAAGATGACCTTCCTTTTGTCAGTTGAATGATGTTTTATTATTTTAGGCTGGGCTTGCCCCATCCCTACAAGTTTTTCTTCCTGTGCTGGCATTGGTGGTAGTAGACCTCCCGCTCTTCAAGGTATTTTGCCCACAAAAGCTCAGCCTTCTCTTCATAGGGAATTTTGTCCACATTGGTAGACCTGGACCACATCCTTCTGGCAGTCTTAGCCACCTCCGCCACAGTCCAGTTTGGGTGTTGTTCTTTTAGCTGGTCAAAGTGGTCCATGGAGAAGAGCAAGAATGAGGATATGGGCTTCCATGGTGCATCTGCATCCCTCCTTCTCTGCCTTCTTGTTCCAGTGTAATTCCTCATTTCATCTTTGTACCGATCTTTGTCGTGCTTGGCTAGGGAGTCACACGTTTTCTTTTCCTGCTTCAAAATGAACCTCTACTTTTGGGATCATTTTCTAGAGAATTCGGTAAAGTCATAATAGATGTTTGGTTGTTGCTCCTTCATTTTGTTTCTGAGGTCCATCATAAAATGGACGTGAGACGTTCACCTTCGGTCTTAGTTGGACTTCTTCTCCCATGTTTATAAAAACATGAATTCCAATCCTGCTGATTGGATAGCAGCAATTTCTGTCTCTTCACAACAGGAGCAACCTAGAAAGTGCCCTCCATGGGGTGAAATGTTCCTACTCTTTGTGCCTCAGCCAGGGCCCAGCCTTTTCAGTGCTGGTGGGCATGGTTGGGTCAAAGAAGGGAAATTGTGACGTCACCCCTGAGCTGACCAAAGGCAGCCAAGCGTAGTCATTTACAGGTAGGCCCCCCTTTTTTAGACTTATTTATTCATTTACAGGTAGGCCCCAAGATGACTTCCTAATTATGAACATCTATGCCTCAAATGCAAGGGCACCACATTCATAAAAGAAGCAGTAATAAAACTTAAAATCACATAACAAAACTCACAAGTTAATAATGGGAGATTTCAACATTCTGTACTCACCCATGGACTGATCATCAGAAACTAAATACAAAAATAATGAAACTAACTGAGGTTTGGATCAAATTGTCTTAAAAGACATCTACAGAACATTTCACCCAAACACAAAAGAATATACCTTCTTCTAAGCACCTCATGGAACTTTCAAAGAATAAGTAGGTCCCATTTCAAAAGTCTGTACTCTACAAAAATTAGAAAATCTAAATAAAATGAATGACTTTCTAGATAGATACCACTCATCAAAGTTAAATCAAGATCAGGCAAACCATTTGAAGAGTCATCTAATCCTGAAGAAAATAGAAGCAGTAATTAGTCTCTGCCAGAATCTGACAAATAGAGAAGCAGATACTTACAACCAACCATTAGGCTGATAACTGGGTCCCCAATGGAGGAGTTGCAGAAAGGACTAAAGGAGCTGAAGGGGTTTGCAACCCCATAGGAAGAACAACAATATCAACTAATCAGACCCACCAAAACTCCCAGGTACTAAACCACCAACCAAAGAGTACACATAGATCGACCCATGACTCCAGCCGCATATGTAGCAGAGAATGGCCTTGTTGAGCATCAATGGGAGGAGAGGCCCTTGGTTCTGTGAAGTCCCCAGTATAGGAGAATGCCAGGGCAAGAGGCTGGAGGGAGTGGGTGAATGGGTGAGTGGGGGAGCTCTCTCATAAAAGCAGGAGGAGGGGAGATGTGATAGGGAGTTTCTGGACAGGAAACTGGGAAAGGGAAAATTTATATTTGAAATGTAAATTTAAAAATATTCAATAAAAGAAAGGAAAAAAGTCTTCCAACTAACAAACAAACAAAAAACCCCAGAGACAGACATTTTTAGTTCAGAATTCCACCAGAGCCAATAGTAATACTCCTCAAACCATTCCACCAAATAGAAACAGAAGCACTGCCAAATTCATTATATGAAGCAATAGTCACCCTGATGTGTAAACCACAGAAAGACAAAAAAAAGAAACATAATTTCAGACCAATTTCCCTTATGAACATTGATGCAAAAATACTTCATAAAATACTCACAACCTGAATGGAAGAACATATCAAAAACATCATCCACAATGATCAAAGTAGGCTTCATGACAGGGATGCAGGGACAGTTGAATATATGAAAATCTATCAACATAATTCACTATATAAACTTATTGAAAGAAAAGATCACATGATCATCTCATTAGATGCTGGAAAAGCCTTTGACAAAATCCAGCACCACTTCTTGTTAAAAAGTCTTGAAGAAATTAATGATATAAGTAAAGATAATAAAAACAATGTAGAACAAGCCAATAGGCAACATTTAATTAAATGGAGAGAAACTTACAGCAATCGCACTATAATCACAGACAACAAAAGGCTACTAACTGCCCCCCATCTATTAAAAATTGCACTTAAAGTTCTAGCTAGGACAATAAGACAACTTTAGGACAACTTTAGGAAAAATGGTATACAAATTGGAAGGAAAGAAGTCCAAGTATTGCTATTCACAAATGAGATGATACTATACATAAGTGACACCAAAAATTCTACCAAAGAATTTCTATAGCTGATAATAACTTCAGAAAAGTGGCCGAATACAATAAGTAAGTAAATAAATATGTAAATAAGTAAATACATCAGTAGCCCTCAATTTATAAATGATTAACGGTCCGAGAAAACTATTAGGGATACAATACCCTTTATAATAGCCACAAACAATATAAAATATCATTGGGTAACTCTAACCAAGCAAGTAAAAGACCTGTGTGACAAGAACTTCAAGTCTCTGAAGAAAGAAATTGAGGAATATATGAGAAGATAGAAAGACTTCCCATGCTCATGGGAGGATTAACATAATAAAAATGGTCATCATACCAAACACATTCTACAGATTCAATGAAATCCCCACCAAATTCCAGCACAATTACTTACAGACCTTTAAATAACAATTCTCAAATTTGTGTGTTAAAAAAAATAAGATAGCTAAAACAATCTTGTACAATAAAAGAAACTCTGGGAGTATCACATTCCTGATTTCAAGGTATACTACAGAGCAATACTGATTAAAAAAACTGTATATTATTGGCATAAAAGTAGACAGGTTGATCAGGAGAATCAAAGGAAAGACCCAGAAATAAACCCACACACCTACAAACACTTGATTTTTCACAAAGAAGCCAAAGCCATACATTGGAAAAAAGAAAGCATCCTCATACATCTACACAATGGAATATTACTCAGCAATCAAAAACAACGACTTTATGAAATTCGTAGGCAAATGGTTGGAACTGGAAAATATCATCCTGAGTGAGCTAACCCAATCACAGAAAGACATACATGGTATGCACTCATTGATAAGTGGCTATTAGCCCAAATGCCCTAGATGCCTAGAACACATGAAACTCAAGACAGATGATCAAAATGTGAAGGCTTCACTCCTTCTTTAAAAGGGGACAAGAATACCCCTTGGCAGGGAAGAGAGAGGCAAAGATTAAAACAGAGACTGAAGGAACACCCATTCAGAGCCTGCCCCACATGGCCCATACATACAGCCACCCAATTAGACAAGATGGATGAAGCAAGAAGGTAGACCGACAGGAGCCGGATGTGATCGCCTGAGAGACACAGCCAGAATACAGCAAATACAGAGGCTAATGCCAGCAGCAAACCACTGAACTGAGAATAGGACCCCCTGCTGAAGGAATCAGAAAGAACTGAAGACCTTGAAGGCCCAAGACCCTATATGTACAACAATGCCAAGCCACCAGAGCTTCCAGGGACTAAGCCACTACCTAAAGACTATACATGGACTGACCCTGGACTCTGACGTCATAGGTAGCAATGAATATCCTAGTAAGAGCAACCAGTGGAAGGGAAGCCCTGGGCTTTGTTAAGACTGAACCCCAGTGAACTAGACTGTTGGGGGAGGGCGGCAATGGGGGAGGGTGGGGAGGGAACACCCATAAGGAAGGAGGGGGAGGATGTTTGTCTGAAACCGAAAGGGAATAACATCTAAAATGTATATAAGAAATATTCAAGTTAATTAAATAAATAAATAAATAAATAAATAAATAAATAAATAGAATAACTAATAAAAATTTTAAAAAAAAGAAAGAAAGCATCCTCAACAAATGGCACTGGTATAACTGGAAGAAGAATCCAAATAGGCCCATATGTATTACCCTGAACAAAGTTCAAGTTCAAGTGGATCAAAGACTTCAACATAAAACTGAACACACTAAATATAATAGAAGAGAAAGTGGGGAACTGCCTTAAACATATTGGCACAGGAGACAAATTCCTGAACAGAACACCAATAACTAAGGCACTCAGAGCAACAATAAAAAAATTATCAAAAATTAATAAATGGAAACCTCATGAAGCTGAAAAGATTTTGCAAAGCTAGGGACACCATAGGACAAAACAGCAGTTCACAGAATGGGAAAAGATCTTTCCAATCCTACATGATTATCCAAAAATATATAAAGAAATTAGACACTAACAAAACCAAATAACAAAATTTTTTGCAGAACGGGCTAGAGAGAATTTAGATAAATTCAAACACCATTAAAGAAGTGTTCAAAATCCTTGTCAGGGGACAAAAAAAGAATTCTGAGATTCCCCTTTTAACCCAACTGAATGGAATAAAAATTAAAGTGAGAAAGAATGTGGTGCAAGGGAAGCATTCCTCCATTGCTGGTCAGAAGGGCAATCACTGGTACAAACACTTTGGAAATCAACTTGGCAATTTTTCAGAAAATTGGGAATAGCTTTACCTCAAGACTCTATACCATGGGCATATACCCAATAGATATAAACACTTGCCCAATTATGTTCAAAGCCATTTTAGGAAAGAAACAACCTTGATGTCCTTCAACTGAAGAATGGATAAAAAAATGTTGTACAAAAAATGGACTACTATTCAGCTCTAAAAGACATCAAGAAATTTTCAGGCAAATGGATGAAACTAGAAAATATCATCCTGAGGGTACCAGAGCCAGAAGACACATGGTATGTAACTCACTATAAGTGGATATTATCATGGAGTAGGATAACCAAACTACAATCCACAGACCCAAAGAAACAAAGTCATAGGGAAGGCTGAAGGGAAAATGTGGGAATCTTACTCTGATGTGAAATCAAAATAGTCAATGTAGGTGAATGGGTAGGGAGGAAATTGGGTAGGAGAGGGAGTGAGGAGAGTCACAAGAATGAGGATCAGATGTGGGGAGAGGGAGTCAGGAGAGGGCAGGAAGTGAGAACAGAAATCGATGGGGGGGCATCTCTGGAGACCTAGGAAAGGAAATGCTCTTGGGAGTCTATCGGCTGACCCTGCCTGAGACTACTACCTGTGGCTGATATAGAGACTTAAGTGGCCACTTCCTGTAGCCTGACAAGAAAAGAGAAGAAAGGGGACACCAATGACCCACAAAAATTTTTTTACAGGATGCAGGACAAAAGGTTGATGAAATAGCCAACCAACAAATGCCTGGCCTAAACTTTGAGACCCACCCCATGGAGAAAGCCAACACCTGGACACTTTTTTTTTTCAAATCTCCAAGTTTTAATTTTTGTCAGCTGGCCCCATTTTCATTTTTTTTTATTTTGAGTATTTTTATATACATTTTAGGGAAAGTGTTATTCCTTTCCCTGTTTCCGGGCAAACATTCCCTCCCCCCTTCCATATGGGTGTTCCTCCCACCTCCCATTGCCGCCCCCCCCAACAGTCTAGTTTCACTGGGGGTTCAGTCTTAGCATGTCCCAGGGCTTCCCCTTCTACTGGTGTTCTTACTAGGATATTGATTGCTACTTATGAGGTCAGAGTCCAGGGTCAGTCCATGTATAGTCTTTAGGTAGTGGCTTAGTCCCTGGAAGCTCTATTTGCTTGGTATTGTTGTACATATGGGGTCCGAGCCACTTCAAGGTCTTCCAGTTTTTCTCTGATTCCTTCAACGGGGGTCCTATTCTCAGTTAGTGGTTTGCTGCTGGTTACATTAGCCTCTGTATTTGCTGTATTCTGGCTGTGTGTCTCAGAGCCATCTACATCCTGCTCCTGTCGGGTCTGCACTTCTTTGCTTCATCCATCTTGTCTAATTGGGTGGCTGTATATGTATGGGCCACATGTGGGGCAGGCTCTGAATGGGTGTCCTTCAGTCTCTGTTTTAATTTTGCTCTCTTCCCTGCCAAGGGTATTCTTGTTCCCTTTTAAAAAGAAGGAGTGAAGTATCTACATTTTGACTATCTGTCTGAGTTTCATGTGTTCTAGGCATCTAGGGTAATTCAAGCATTTGGGCTAATAGCCACTTATCAATGAGTGCATACCATGTGTGTCTTTCTGTGATTGGGTTAGCTCACTCAACACCTGACACTTTTAATGATCTCTTCTATGCTTGCAACAGGAGCCTAGCATAACTGTCTCCTGAGAAACTTCATCCATCATCTGATGGAAATAGATGCAGAGACCCACATCAAAATATAAAACATCAGGTGGAGGTCAGGGAGTCTTGGGAATGCATAGGGAATAGAATTGCATGAGCTAGAGGGTTCAAGGACACCACAAGAAGACCTACAGAGTCCACTAACCTGGACCCGTGATGGCTCACAGAAATTGAACCACCAACCAAAGAGTATACATGGACTGGACCCACCCCCCACCACATACATACACACCACACCACATATAGTCTTCATGGTGTCCAGAACAAGTGGAGAGGGGAATGTTTTGGTCTTTGTTCTCTGCTACTGGCTCCCCCACTCCTACCTGGACTGCCTGGATGGCCCTCAGTGTGAGAAGAACCCCCAAGACTGAATGTCCCAACGCGGGCTGGTATCCATAGGGGGTCCCTCTCTGAGGAGTAGGGGAAGAGTAATGAGGGGATGTATTTGTAAGGATGGGACTGGCAGGAGATGAGGGACAAGGGGCCTTGATTGAGATGTAAAGTGAATGAGTAAATAAATTAATAAAAAAGAAAAAAGAAAACTTGAGTAATTTTTCTAATGATCCTTTATCTCTTACAAGATTTTTGTTAGTTTTTTTGTTTTTCCTTTACTTTTCTGAGACGACTTCTCACACTGTAGCTCAGGCTGATCAGAAACTCACTGTGCAGCTTAGACTGGCCTTAAACATCTGGATATCCTTTCTTCATTCTCCCAAATACTAGGACTATAGATAAGAGCTACCCAGCTGTTAAAAAAAAAACATGAAATCTGCACTCAATTGAATAGAACTAGAAGAAAAAATCATCCTGAGAAAGTAATCCAGTCCCAGAGAGATAAAAATAATATGTATTCACTTGTGAGAGGATATTGGCCATGAAGTAAATGAAAATAAAGCAACAGTCAATAGACTCACTGGCTGGAATTGTGGGGGGGGGCATTTGGGGGGGAGCGTATTGACATGGAATTCCAGTACAGTGGAAACATCCTGGAATCTATGAAGATGATCCTAATGACAGCTCCTAGTAATGGAGGATATGGAATCTCAGAAAAAGAAAAGAATAAAGAAAAGAAAAAAATAGAGAAGAGCTTAAGAAATACCACTCTCAGCTTGATTCATAATCTTATAGCACAAACACAGAACAATGCATTGTCCAGGTGTGTATTATCTTAAGCTACAATTATTTAATTCCTAAAATATAAGTTTATTATACTATATATTAATATAAATTTAATTGCCTGAGTTACTCCAAGTTCTACAAGAGAGAGAGAGAGAGAGAGAGAGAGAGAGAGAGAGAGAGAGAGAGAGAGAGAGAGAGAGGGACAATGACCTGACGATCCAGGTGAATTGTTCTGTTCCTCATTTAATGCCATCCTAGCAAACATGGGCAGCTCCTCTCAACTCACAATGTTCAGTTTCTACCCAAAGGAGCTGCTGTACCTACTATCCACTATAACCTCCACCCTCCAGGAAATTTGTAACGACTTTTGCATTGTTCTTACTTTAAAAGGAATATTGTCAGCACTGGACTGATCTCATATATACACCGAGAGTACCATAGCCTCTGAATATGATATTCTCTACCTTCAATATAGCAACAGGTGCATTTATAAGATAAAGTACAGTCTATGTGCCTATCAAATTGGCAGCAAATATCAAAATATTCCCTTTGGACATTGGAAAATAATAGCTAAAGCATAGGTGTCTGTTCAGACAAAAAGAGAACACATGATTCAGTCAAGTATTTAAAGGGAAAGGGGCAAGGCGATATGGGAGAGACTAGGTAGACATGGGGACTGATGGGATCTTATGGAAATGTGTCATATGCGTCCAGAATTGAAGAATCTGAATTCTAGAAGCAGGTTATGCCTGGCTTAAGCTAGCCACCGCAGCTGTAAACTAAAGACCCAAACTTGGAAACCTAGATGCCCACTCTCTGGTATCTACACAGTCAATCTTTTCAAGCAGAACGATATACTTATTAGAATATCATTTTAGCAAGGGTTCATTGACAAGGCTTTGAAAGCATTCCTTGGTACTGAGTCCTAGGGTTCATGTTCTCAACTCCATTTTCAGAATACAAAACCACAGACTATCACAAAGGGAGTAAGTGAGGTTGAGATTTGGTGATGTCTAAGTCCATGCTTGGAACATCACACCTAGACATCACAAGAGAATCTTAGAAAGTATCGAGAAGTGACCTCAAAGCTCAGGACTTCCTGAAGAATGGGACACAGCAAAGACCTCATTTGCCAGGGGCTAAAAGAATGCTATGTTTAATATAGATATGAACTTACAGAAGCAAAAACTGCATTTTCTCTATTCTTTGCACCGTTCTCTTTCCCAACATAATTGGGAAGCCTCAGAGTCACTAATTTCTAGGTTGCCTTTGACTAGTAATCTAATGCAAAGCTCAAAGCCTTTTCTTGCCCTCGTTAATCAATAAATAACAACAATCTCCTGACATTATATGCATTATATGCTGCAGAGATGCTAGTTAAGGTCTCAGTTGTGAGTTTCTATTATAAATATATTATTAGCAAAAACTCCAATGGTTCTAATGAAATGCCAAGCAACTACCAAATGTCCAGCCTATTTCCAATTTCCAGTCTTTCCTTTAAAAGCTTTGAGCTGGAAAAGTATTTCTTTCCTTGTAAGGGCTAACTTTGTAGAGATATTTTGGTGATAGACATCTACTCTAATTTTAAAAGAAATTTAGATAAACAGAACAAACAAAGAAGCTTGGGCATCCCAATTAGATGGCTTTCTATAAAGATCATGGCTTTCATAGTCGACTTATTTTTATAAAATGTTAAGATTAGCAGAAAAATCAAGCTGTCCCTTTGACTACATTTTCTCCTCTTGTCTCAGGCTTATGAATTAGAGCTCCTATTTTTGGCAGATTTGAAAATAGGATGTGGGTATTAGAAAAGATGCCATGGTTTTTCTTCTTGAACCATTTGAAAAGAAGTGCTGAGGAAGGCATCATTTTTAGCGTGCTCTTCTAGCAACTTGGGAAGAATTTGACTGCTTTATTGCTTGTGAACACACAGGCCCCAGGGCCCTATATTCTTAGGATAAAATGAGCTTTGGGATGTCAAGAGCCTCCATGGAGGCCTCTTTTATTGCTTACAAACTTCCTCTGTGATTAAGATCCATCCCAGGCCTCTGCAGTTAAGTTGTACAGGCCCCACATCTGCATATCTGCTAGCCAATTTCCTCTCTTCTTAGGGGTTCTCACAGAAGTGCTCGAATATGGAGGTTTTATTCTGCTCAGAAAGGAATTGTAGAGCTGACATCCAGAATCTATTATAACACACACCTTAAGTCCCCAACACAATAGTCCTTTAAAACATTCTTTCAATTTTTGGTGAAGAAAGTTGTGACTTTAGAGACTTTTTTCTTTTCACCCCTTCTTCTGGATATGTTCTATATTCTACTCTAAGGACAGAAGAAAAGTGGAAATCGTGTTCTACTTCAAAGGAAGGAAAGTTAAACAGGATGTGGGGGAGGTGTGGGAAGCCTGTACTTTTCTTATACAGGCATCTGGCTGCTACAAAAAAAAGCCTACAGTTTTTTTTAAAAGAAAGAAAAACTTTTATGTTCTACATTAATTTCTGTTGAGTGAAATCAAGAGTAATTTAGCTTCTCCGAGGAAAGCAATAAACATAACAGTGCATTTTAAAAAGGGATGTTAATGATAAAATTTTAATTGAAGAATATATAGAATCCACTAATATGTCTATCTGTTAGTAAGTATAACCAAAGAGTTCCTGATATTATTGAGACTTACATTTAAAAGATCAAATCTCCTTTTTCTAAGCACCAAGCATATTTTTGGACTATATCTATATATCTGAGTCACTATCTGCAGGAATAATCAATCTATGCCACAGATTTTACTACTTATAGCTTATAGTACGACTGCTACATGAACATAGCAGTATATATATATGTGTGTGTGTGTGTGTGTGTGTGTGTGTGTGTGTGTGTGTAATGTGTATGTATGTAAGCACATACTAGTATACACACATATATAAAACAACAGTCTTATTTTTTTTCAAAATTGATGGCTCATAATACCACAGAAGATTTCACCCCTTCTACCTGTTGGGCATCAGATAGCCACTGAGGTCAAGGGAATTTTTCATCCTGTGGCAGAAGAATGAAGTGAAGAATCATCTATTCTAACTTTAAAGAAGCCAGTTAGCAGACTGAAAAACTCTCCCAACTAGGGATACAGATAAGAAACACAGCATGTTCTGAGTCCTGAATTAACACATAGTGTTGACAAGGGCACAGCCATGCTTAATGACATCAGTGCTCTCAGACCCACAGGAAAGCCAAACCCTCCCCAGATGAAGCCCATGGAGTAACAAATCCTCCCTGATCTGTGTTCATATTTACAAACAATTGACCAGTGTGTATAAAATATTTTAAGGTTTCTCCATCTCCATGGAGGTGACCTGACATTGCTCCACTGCAGAGACCTACTGAGAGAGCAGCTAGCTTTTCCTCTGAGCCCTTATATGTTGTACATAATAAATTATTTGAGTTTCTGAGTTGAGTAGTGGATTCCTTCCTACAAATGCAGCCTACCCAATCCCAGAATTTTCATATCTGCATCAATTGGTTCCTCAGTGCCTGTTTTTCCTTCATTCCCTCTTCACCCCAAGCAGGCCAATCTGTGTAAGTGAGTCACATGTCCTAGAATAGCATGCAACTTACAAATGTGGGAGGAGAGTACTATTTCAATAACATTTCCCCGCTCCTGTAGTCAATGGATTTTGAGCTCCTAAACTGTCAGCTCTGGTCTATTTCTCTGTATTGTAGTATTCTACTTAAGGAATTGTCTCTAGTTTTCAATATTCATGGTATAATACTTTGCTCCTAGACACAAGAATCCAGAAATTCAAATAAGTACCCTCTGAGCTGCAATGCCCTTCTGAAAAAGTCTCAGATATTGCCTTCAGTTCTTATATCTCTGTAAAAATAGCTCTGGTAAGAGTTTTGCATATCCTTCCTAATATCCTCTAATATTTCTAGTTCTGCTTACGTTATTACCCACGTTTTAACTACTCCTCCTTTGAAACTCTCACCTTTCAGCCGGTAACAACCATGTCTACTTTGCCATCTGTACCTTTGACTTTAGTCTTTTGCTCCTTTACCTGTACATAGCCCTTAAAGGTGATTTTATACCAAATAGGTTACTATGTTCAGTCTTTTGCCTTATACACTTATAGTCTTTCATTAGATAATGTCATCTACCACTTCTCATCATATAGAATATTAGGATCTACTACCTATAATATCTGTTTGCTAAGTCAGTCTCCAGAAAGATCAGCAAATAGATATTCCAGAGATATATAAACTGAAAAACGTGTCCAGATTCAACAACTTTCTTCCACAGATCCCTTCATCTCCAAAAAACAGCCATCCTCTCATAATCATATTTTTCTAGGGAACATTACCAGAGCATGGTCATAATTATTGATTATATGGCTGATATATATATTACATATTAATAGAGTAATGTCCATAATTTTATTGTATTCTACCCTTCAGATACTTCTCTTCCATGCTTTAATTTCATAGACATCCCTGTGTGCTGCCCAGTCTATTGACATTTCCCCTGCCTCTACTTTCAAACCAATATGATATCTCTTCTAATCATTTTTAAAACAATATATTTGATCAATTCTCTCACTAAGATTCAAAATCAAGGACTGGAGATGTAGCTCTGTGGTAGAACATTTATTCAGCATTGTCAAGGCCTATGTTTAATATCTATCAAAGCAAAATAAAGAATTCAAGAAAAACAGATCCTTTTTGCCTACATACTGAATTTATTATCTTTTTTTAACCAAGGAGTTCAATAAATAGGAAGTGTGGCTCAAATTACTTGCTAAGCACACAACACACATTATATCTTACATAAATCAATTTTCAATCCATTTGTGCAAGGCTGTTATAATGATTGTTCCCATTTTATAGTTGAGGATACCAAAACCACAGAGAGATTCTATAAATTTCCCAAAGCCACAGAGCTGGCAAGTAGTAGAGCAAAAACTATATCTTGTTCTTTCTGAACTAGAGCTGACAAACTTCTCAACTCATCATTTTGCCTAATTTGTTTGCAACATCATTTCTATGCTTCTAGCATATTCTTAGGCTTCTATATATCCCCAATTATTCAGCATTTCTGAAGAACAACACAAGCCTATCTTTGTTGCTTCTGTGTCATGGTATTCATTCTACCTGGTACTGAAGTTAGGCCCTGGTTCTTTCTCCCAGCCCCATGCTCCCAGAAATAAGACTCAAAGTCAAAATATATTGACAAATACCTTGGTTGTACAGCTAGGCTGTTCTCTGACTGAATATAATGTAAAATATCCTATTTATTCATGCCTACACTCTGCCATGTGGCTGCTTACCTGTACTCAGATACCACGTGTCCATTCAGGCACAGCTTCCTGCCTGATCTCTGTGCCTCATTCTATGCCAAAATTCTTTCCCTTCTTTGATGTCCTACTTTCTGTTTACTGCCTAAACCATAGGCCATAGGCTTTTTCATTGACAGGTGGTACATCCATACAATAAACAAAATATTCTCTCTACAGCCTGAATACTGTTTTTCCGTGATAATCTACTTGGTAAAATTCTACTCCTTCTCCTAGATGTAACACAAATATCATGACCATTATATAGCCCTGTTCAATTTCCCTACTTAAATCACTTCCTCTTGCATGGAAACAATACCCCTTGAACATGCAACAGAATAGAAGCTCAGTCAGGACTGATTCTTTGCTTTTTCCACTCTTTTATTTGCTCACTAGAGTCTAGCATGGTCCTTGGCACATATAAGAAAACAACAAATTTGTTGAGTAAATGAAGAAGTAATTAATATCTCTGTCACAGCTCATAACATATCTATCGGACTGAAGTTACTTGACACATTCATGTTTTCTTAAGCTTCATAAGGTAGAACCACATTTTTATATTGCATATTCCTTGTTCCTAACGTAATGTTTGACTCACAATATGCATATATTAAATCCTTACTGTTTTACCTTTCTATCACTGTAGTGATGGCATAAACAAATTTAAAAGGAATAGCATTTTGTTTTGCTTCCTGCTTCAGAAGTTTCAGTTCTTGGTTGTCCGGCTCCATTGCTTTTAAATTTGTGGTGAGACAGAACATCATGGTGCCGGATGCATGTGTTAAATCAGGATTGATCAAGGTGACATGAAAATAAAAAAGAAAACTGAACTCTACAGAAGCACACTGTCCTTTAAGCAGAGCCTTGAAGGACAGCAGTCTCTCTGTGGGAGTGCAGACTGTGCACTGAGGCACAGGGGGGTTGGGGATTTAAAGGGCAGAAAATGCAACCTTAAGTGGAAGTACCCAGGTACAGATCTGTTCCTAGGCAATCTTAAAGGTGTAAATACCAATGGGGGGTGGGGATGGTATGTTGATCATCTCCTCAGGAACTTCCTGGGTCCTAACTGCCTGCAGTAGATGTTATCAGCATGTCAACAGTCCTGTCCAGTGTTTCTTAGCTCACCTGTTGTTTTTCAGCCATTGGCCCTTTGGTCCAGACCCTGGGAGTATAAAAAGGAAAAGGAATGTTGTGCTCATCTGTCTACTTCCTACTGAGTCATGGTTTTAAGGTTTGTCCTCAGGATATAAGTGAACATATGTCACATTGACTTCATGTAGCTGGAGAATTTTGACTTGACCGGCTGTTGTGGGTCATGAAATTGCCATCATGTGCTCCCAGAAAAACCTCTGAAACCAATTAGGCAGGTGCCATAGTAAGTAAAATGAGACCACAGACTCAGAAGACACTGGGGACTGGCCACGGAGCTATTGTTCTACTATGGACCAGCCTTCATTTGTTTCCAGGTATTTGTATAATTCTGATTCCAGGTCTTTGGGGGGTGTTGGCAGCATCTCAGACAATTCCTAGTTGGTTGATATAGAAGCAGCTTTCTTCTGGGGAAAGGAAGCATGCCTCATCTTTTTCTGACAATAGGTGCCCTATGGCCCACCTATTTTGGAGAAAGACCCCGGCAAGGGAATTCATTTGTTTTTGAAGAGTATTGATGGTAGACTGCTATATCAGCTAGAAAGTTGAAAAGTGCCTTTGGTAGCTGTTGAAAATAGTAAGTGGAGGTTGATATCCCTGCTGGTAATGTTCCTTAAGCAGATGAGATGCCTAATACAGTCAGAAGGGGCAGGAGTCATAGAGCTCTCTTTGACCATGGATATAGTGCATTCGTAGCTCATTGAGTGTAGTACATTGAATAGAGTACATTAGGGCAATTGAAACCAGTTACTCATAAGATTCTGCATATCAGGATATTGAAAGACTAAAGTACAGATTTCTGACCAATTATCTGGAGGACATGTATATATAGCTGAGACAAAAAGAAAGAAGACTCCTGAGTTGGGACAGAATGAAATGAGTATGTAAAGAGGTAGGAAAAGGCTTTCCTGATGGTAGACTAATAAGTTTGAATAATATATGACATCTTCTAATATATGACATTCTCTACTTGAAAGGGATGGTAGTGGGAAGGTGTGTTTGGAGTGTCTTGGTTCCGTGTATACTTATCTGGAAACTAGTAAGATGGATAGTTAAATTGTGCAGTCACTGATAGGGAAGTCAGAAATGGATAGGGCCCCAAAATTTACAGCCTGTTTTGTAGCAGGAGAGCATATCCAGGGCATTACAGAAGGTCAATGCTATCATGAAGGGGCAAGTGAGTGTCCTACAGGGAGGCATCCTGTGATATACAGAGAATCTATGGGTGGGGGAAGTCCCATTTACCATTGTGATGTTTCAGGTCACCAGAGAACTTGGCATCTAAGGAGAAGTCTGTATTTAAAGAATCATTAGAAGGCTGACACTTGATTTGTTTGTAGAGTGAAACTAAGAGATTGCTTACAAAGTGGAGGTAGAGAAGGAAGAGTAGAATTGGAAAACACAGAGAGAAGCCAATAAAAGAAAGTGGTGTCTATAAATGTAGTCTCCCATACAGGGTGTGGCAAAGATTTGTATTGTTTCTTGAGAGGCCAGTGTTATTTTTTGGAGGTGAGTTGGGTCAAAATGTGAAAAACACCAGTACCTTTACTATATTGGACAAGACCAATAGCTTGTCATTCAGGATTCTGGAAAGAATAGGTAATGGAAAGGAGCTGTAACAAAACAGAACCTTCTTGGGAGATCTGTTATGTATACATATAGGGACTGGAAGGGGGTTCCCAATTATAGAAAGAGAGGTGTGGATCTATAAAAGAGATGTAGATTTACAATATGGGGCAACCCAGGAGCACTGGACTTTACTGGACAGACAAACCCAGCTCTTAAATGGGTAAATGAAATTGCATTCCCTTAAGTGACAGTGACTTCAGTTTAGGCTATGTATCCAGTTCTATCCTTTGGAAAATAAGGAGAGATATATGGGAAAAATAATCTTCTCAAGGGAATATCACACCAAAAGTTGGCCAATAACAATTATTCAGCCTTGAAGATTGAGTAGGTTATATTTAGTACTATATATGTGTATTTACATATACATATGTCACATCGATTAATAAAAAAATGCCATGAATTTTAAAAAAGAGTAAAGGGGTAAAAGGTAGAGTTTTGATGGAAGAAAGTAAAGGCATAAGTAATATAAGTATATTATAACCTCAAAAACAAAAGAAAAAATAGTAGTGTTCATAGAGGGGTTATAACTAGGGCAAGAACATGGAAAACACAGAAAGGTTGTAACCAGTGAAAATGAAATTTTATTTTGGGTAATTAGATATCATAGTTAGGTCTTGAGAACAGGCCCTACTCAAGGCCTGTCCCTTACCAAAGTCAAATCATCTGTCCCTGCCCCTTGATTCTTGTCACCTTCTCACTGCTCTTAAGTGAGTGTCCTGATGAATTAACTTTGAGAAGAAAAAAACTAGAGATAGAGGGATACTCTAACAGGGGCGAAGTAAAAGTGGCAGTGAATGAAGTCAAGAATTGTTAAACAAGCAAGGCAAAAGGATGCTAGGAGAAAATTTTCCTTCTGGGTCTAGTCTTTTGGGGAGCAGTCTAGTCCAAACACCAGGAGTGCTACACCAAAGTAGTTTAGCAGACTCAACAGAGGGATGAAGAGCACCACAGGAAGTGAACAGGAGTAAATAGAGAACTAATGTAATTTTGGCTGGCAATGCTCCCTCCAAGAGCCAAAGACCAAAACCCCAATACAAGACATAAGAAGCCCTCTACTGAGTTGTTGATCAGGGTAGTCGAAGAGATGCCCAAAACATTATAGTCTGTCATTATTGCTCTTGGTTGGCCACGTGGATAGAATGCAAGTCCTTATTTTTGAAGACCCCATGTACTTTAGACCCAGGTCAAAGAGGCCTCTGATCTGGAACTGACCAGAATGTCTTCTACATGAGGACTAGCTTTCATAGTACCAGCTTGCAAAGAAAGAAAATAACAGTCCTATGTGTGATACCTATGTTCATAAAACAACAACCAGTATGGCCTGATATACTATAGGGTATAATAATAGCATACTTTTGGTGGTAATAAATAACTCTCTAATTACATTTAAAAACATGATCAATCAGAGGGAAATGATGCCTCACATAGAAATCTAGCCAGCCAGCCAGGGTTAGTAAAGTCATGGATCTTGGAGGACAATTTATAACTGCTAATTTATTAAACTAACATAATCCCTAACTACATTTCAAGCATTTGCTACTAAAACAGCATAACCCCTAACTAATTTCCATACTTTTGTCTTTATATCCACAGATATGAATGGAGTTCTCACCTCTCATCAAGGAAATTTTGCTTTGCAACATATGAAGACCATTATACATAACTCTAACAAATCAAAATGCAGAGTTGTGGAGCCCAGTCCCAAATTAATACATCTACAAAACAACCCTTATACCTAAGGCTCAGGGAACATTGATGAAGAAGGAACGAAAAGATTGTAAGAGCTTAGAGGAATGGGAAATTTAATGTATGACTCTGTCTCCCAATAATATCAGAAGTTACACTCATCACGTTTTACCGAAGGGATTGCCTAAACCTGGGGTGAACATGGACAGTATAAACATAACAATGTGGACGGGGGAAAGCCAATTATGCCTCAACCCTAAACAACAAATGATAGGCAAGTGATGAATGCTACAAGTGGGAGCAAAGGGCTTACTTGGAGTAAAACAAATCATCCAAAACACATGGTCAGCCCCCCAAACATGCAAACAAGCAACTGAGTAGATTATTTTTAGAAACATCTAAGTATACACATATGAAGCAACAATTCATGGAAAAAGAAAAACATGTATTTGAAAGAGCCAGGAATGGTATGTGGGAGGATTTGGAATGAGGAAGTGAATATTTTTAAAATATTTTTAAAAATTGTATTTGATGACATTTTTAGCATGATTATGAAGGAGAATGTGAGAGTAATAGTGCAAAACTGGTGAATAATAAAAGGTATAACCCTGAGGTAATGGTAATATCCACCCCATTGTAACTCCAGTTACCATGATGCATGACGGTTTATATTGTTACTTCTAGAAGGCATGGAGAGAGAACAATGCCCCATGTCTAGGATAAAGGAGACTTCTTGCTCAGGTAATGTCTCTGGTACCAGCAGATCCATGGATGAGTCAGAAGTAGGCTGGACTGAGGATTGTGAACTATGGCCCTTCACTGTGGAAGTTTGAGCATGGAGTTGGAACAGCAGATGAATGGAAGGGCACCAGAGCATCCTTGAAGACAGTCCATTTTTCATTGCCTCCATTGACCACAAGCTTGTCAGGCTCAAGTGGGAGGTTTGGATTGGCACAGGCCTTAGCCTAGTGACCCTTTTGGTTGTATCTAAGCAAGGCTTATTGGAGATGTCTCTTTGGCCATGTAACAGAGTGGGCAGTAGGAAAACTGAGGACGAGAACTGGAAACGGTCAGTCTGATCTCTTAAATCTTACCATCATTGTCATTTTTTTTTCTTCATTGCCTGACCCTCTCTACTAGTAAATACCTTGAATGATGTATCTAAGAGGTCCTCTTGCATAGTATTAGGCTCTTTTCTTAACTGCCTGAGTTTATGACAGATGTCCAAGAAAGATTGGCTAGTAAACTGAATGTGGAGTAGAAAGGTCCCAGAAAGAGGATCCCAGAAAGAGTGTCCTAGCTGGAATAGTTTCAGCTAGATTGATAAAATTAGTTACAGTTTCAATGAGACGGGACAAGAATAGAACTGGATTTTCATTGGAGCCTTGGGTGATTTTTCTGGCCTAGTTGACAATGAGGTAGGAATTTTTCTTGCATACCCTCTAAAAGGCATGTGATCATCAGATTAAGCCATGCAGAAATATCCAAAGGGAACTGCTAATTCCAGCAGGGATCTATGGCTGGAACTGTTTCCTCTGCAGAAGGGCTATAGCTACTTCTAAAATATATAAATGGTCTTCATGGCCAGAGTGGAATGCCAGATGTGTTCTAATTTTGGTCTGGGATGAGAGTAAAAATTAGTATATAGTATATGTCATGTCAATTTAAGTGGTGCATTTTGGACAGATGGTTTTCTAAAATGGAGGATATTTTCTGAAAAGGAGCCTAATCTTTCTTTTATCTGGTTCCTGTCTCAAACAGCAAAAGAGTCCTGTTTTTTAGAAGGTCTGTCACATCCTGAAACCTCTGTTGAGAGAAACATATTGGTAGAGGTATATGAAAGGAGATCTATGCGTATGGCAGTGTGTGTAAGGAGAGGAGAATGGGGGTAAGGATGTGGTGGGGTTTATGGTAGGAAGGAGGGAAAAGATAGGAGATTAGACTCTTGGAGGAATGGGTAAGAGGAAGGTGGTAAGGTAAGGGGATCATCAGCACGATGGAAATTGGAAAAAGTGGAAGGGGAAGGAGGAGGTGAGCTAGTAAGTAGTAGGGGTGGGAATATTATTTGGAAAGAAGCTGTAGGAGTAGTAAAATCTGATAGGAGGTTACGTTTTGACAGAAGGAATAGCATCCCCAAAGGATAAAGAAATCTTGAACATGGGGAACCTCAAAGTTACCTAGTCCAGTAAGAATTTGACAGTCAACAGTACAGAATTCAGACAGGGCGTGAACCTTGTGTAATTGATGTTAGGGTGAGAGCTGGACAGAAAGCTGCAGAAGTAGCAGATCTGTTGTCAGAGAGACCTAATGTTTTAAGATTTGATTTTAGGCATGCCAAAGAATGGGCTTGAGCACAGACAATTTGGAACCCCTAGTATAAGGCAAGAGAACAGGGGGCTAAAGTTGTACCCCAAGTCATTGCCAGGGTTAGGACAGTAGTCAGAAGAGCAAGACTGGTTTGCAGAAGAGGGAATCCTTTCTTTATGAAACCAGGCAGCAAAAGCCAAGGAACTCTGGAGTTCTGGAGTGCCTCCAAAGGTTGACCAGACCCTAACTTCACAGAGAGTCTGTGATAGGTGCACTCCAGTAGACAAACAGTAAAGAGCTTCTCTTCTTGGAGGTTAGTAAATAGTGATAAAGGCTGCAAAAATCCTGAGATTTCAGGCTGTGACTGGCACTTGGGTATATCTTTCCTAAACCCAGAGAGTAGCCTAGGTCTGGGTGGGATGGGTGTCAGAAAAAGGGAGAAAGGTAAGTAAGAGAAGAGAGGCAAAATCACCCAGAAGGGAAGGCTGTAGCAAGGAACCCCAAAACCCCTCCTGGTTTGATTTTGGTTCCAACTGTTAAACCAGGATTGAACTAGGAAGTGTACCAGTCTCTCCATGGGAGCAGAGACTGTACAGGGAGGTGAAGGGGACTTGGGAATTTTATAGGCCAAAACAGGCAATTTTAGGGGTAGAAATTTTCATCTATAGGGACTAGTTTTCATCTAGTCCTCTACAGTTGAAACATTGTAATAGAAGTTAGTATGTTGTTCTTCTTATCAGAAGTTTCCTGGATTCTCACAGCCTCCAGTAGAAGTCATTAGCGTGTCTACAGGAACAGGATAGGAATTTCTCCATCATCTGAGGTTTTTAGGTCATTAGCCCTTTAGTGTGAATTGGAAGTAGCTGCTCATGTCATGGTAGCAGTATAAAGAGAGTGAGGGGGCTAGCTAGAGTGCAGAGTCAAGGACAAATGGACCATTCACAGATATCCGTTCTAGTTCTAATATTCCACAAGGTCTGCAGTCTCAACTAGAGTATCTATTGTCTCCTGTGGTACTTTGAATGAGAATGACCCCAAAGGTTCATATATTTGAATGTCTAGTCTGCAATGGATATAATTGTAAAGGATTAGAAGGTGTGTCCTTGTTGGAGGTGTGTCACTGAAGGGTGGGTTTTGGAATTTCAAAAGCATATACCATTCCAGTTCTCTCTTTTCTCTCTTCCCCTTCCCCGCTGTCTCTTCTGACTCATGAATGTTTTAACATGTGAGCTCTCATCTACTAGTCTAGCTCCATGCTTGCCTGCCTGCTGCCATGTTCACTACCATGGTGGGTATAGATTTACCTTCCAACACTGTAAGGAGTCCCTCAGTCAAAGCCTTGGACAGCGTGTCTCTTCACAGAAATAGAAAAGAAATCTCCCAAGAGTGTAATTTAAGGAAATATAAGTTTTTAAGAAATGTTTTAAATTCATAAGGTGCCTAACAAGCACCAAGTAAAATTATATTGTTATTTAAAAATAGGGTATTAAGGAAAACTCATATGAAAAAAATTACTTGATTTTATTATTCTGTACAGAGAACTCTGATTGGGAAATATTTGAATAATATACAGTTTTATGAAAAGTAAAATTCATATTGGTGAATAAAAGCTAAGCTCTTTGCCTTTTACTTAGAGAGTGCTGCCCTGGGTAGTATTTGGTGACTCTAAGCTCTGTACATATTGATTATCAGGCATATGTTTGCTTGTAGCCCTTACAAGCCCTTTCAGACATTTCTCGAAACCAATAGGACCATTGGCAAAAAAGTCACTCCCTAAACCACCTTAGTGTTTACATTTATCAGTGAGCGTCCAGGAAATGTTAAATACAAGGAGGAAGTCAGAGTTTTGTCTGCTCAAAATTTAGACTTATCTGATTATATGGTGTTTAAGAGTTAAAACCACTTAATAGGTCTATTTCCAAAGCTCTCTTTTTGTATTGATTTTAAAAAGAAGTTCTAAGGCTTTTTGCAAGATTGAGCTGACTTATACCTCAAGGTAAAGTTTTTAGGGGGGACCCACACAACTCACAATTGCCACAACAGATGGGTCTAAGAATGAAAAGAAAGAGTTACATTACCATACACAGGAAATTTAGGGTGTAATTATTTCTAGGCCACAGGAAATCAGGGAAAATACCAATTGTATTGGAAATCAGAACCATTCTAGCATTCCAGTGAATCCAACTGAGACAAGAAAACCCTTTTTTACTCTGCCTTTCTCTACATTAAAGCATTTGATTCCTTTCACTATAATGAGTTATTTCTTGCCTTTAACTTAAGTCACTCAAAAAACATTAAATTAAAAAAGAGAACACCAAGAGAACATGGCCCACTGAATCAACTAGCCCAGGGCTTATATTACCATAGACACAGAAAGAGCAAGCACCCCCTGCCTAGGTCTGCACCCTCTGCATAAGGTTTGTAGGACTTCTAACAATGGGAGCAGGTGTTTCTCTGACTCTTTTGTTTGCTTTAGGAACTCTTTTCCTCCTATTGAGTTGCCTTGCCCTGCCTTGATATGAGGTCTTTTGCTTTGTTTCATTGTATCTTGTTTTGTCCTGTTTGACTGCTGTCTTTTAGAGGGAATGGATCTGGAGGAGATGGGAGGCTGGGGAGGTGGGAGGAGTGGAGGGAGGGGAAATTGTGGTCAGATGTACTGTATGAGAAAAGAATCTATTTTCAATAAAAAATAAGAAAAGACAACACTCTGAGTATAAAGATATCAGGTTTATTTTTTAAATTTAAATTTATTTTTTACTTATTTACTTTACACTGCCTGCCTCCCAGTCATGTCTCCCACAATCCTCCCCTTTTCCTCTGTGAGGATGGAAGACCCCCTGTGTATCCCGCCATCCTGGCATATCAAGTCTTGGTGGGGCTAGGTGCACCTCTCCTACTGAGGCCAGACCAGGCAGCCCTGCTAGAAGAACATATCCTATGTACAGGCAATAGCTTTTGGAATAGCCCCCATTCCACATTGTAGGGACCCACATGAAGACCAAGAAGCACATCTGTTACCCCATACATATGTAGCATATTTATTTTTCTGAAAGATATTAATATTTTTGCTTCTGTCTGATTTTTTTATTCTTTAAAATACATCATTTTCTTGGTTTTTTTGACAAGTTCATATTTACATATAGTGCAATTTCATTATATTCATCCCCTAACTCCTCCTAGATCCACCTGTTACTTTTTTACCTCCCCATCCCTCCCAACGTGTGGCCTCTTGTTATTACAGACCAAGTACAATTTGTACACTCATGGGTACATCCACAGGAATGTGTCCACCCCACTGGAGCCACAGTTTAAAAGATAACTAACTCTCCTTACTTCTGAAGTTACCGATTGTCAATAGTTGAGGGTTGGGACTCATGAGCTCCTCCCTACTCCATGATAGAATGTCGACTCTATTAATATTGTGTAGGACTTGTGCGGGTAGGCAAGGCTACTGTGAGCTCCAGTGCACAAGTCCTATCACATCCAGAAGATACTGTTTTGTTTCTGGTCTCCCTGATCTCTGTCTCTTTAAAGATGTTCTTCTCTCTCTTCTGGAATAGTCACTGATTCTTGAGAAAGACAAGCATTGTCGTCAATCCTCAGATTTACAAGAGAAAAAACAGTTCCACAATTTTGAGCTAAATTCGAAACAAGCTTTAATTAAATACTAATCAGAAAAATGGACTCTAGTCTGGTCTACTCCTGGGTTCCTGCAAGTGGAAACAAGATCTGTCTTCGTGAGAATTTCTCAAGGACAAAATCATATGGCTGCCACATTTGCCATATGACTTTGTTATTTTCCAATAACTACAACACACAGAATTCTAGGAAATTACCTGGTCCTTGGATAGGTGGGACTTCCAGGGTAACTTTGGCTCTTACAGTATGATATAAATGTCTTAGCTATGAACACTTCACTGATACTCTGCATGTTGACCACTCATGAGATTCTGCATTATCTGCCATCGACTATACAAAGAAAAATCTCTAATGAGTATGGGGAGCTATCCCAATCTATACAAGGGACATGAGAGCGATTCTGTCTTATGTTCACTGATTTTAGCTAGTAGTCCTCCACTGTCCCATTACCTCCATTTAGCTTCTCCCCTACAGAAGCCCATGTTGTAATCCCTTATGCCTCTGCTTTCCCATCTTTCATAGTGGCATCCCCACTTTCTAGCACTTTCTCATAACAAGTTTTCCTTCCAAACAGACTGCGCAGGGTAATATCGACATTTTCTTTTTGAATAATCTGCATTTCACACAGAAACTCCTTGACTCTTTCTATTGTGCAAGTCTTCATTTCTACTCTTTTCAACCTTCATCTCCTTTTGGCCAAAATTTGTAGCAGCCACAACCTGAAAGAGAAATGAAGAGTTTGGTTCTGCCTTCTAGGTACAGTTGGCTTTGCTCTCTGTTTCTCACTTGCCCAGTCCTTGATCCTATAAAGACTCCTGTAACAGTAACTCTTCAATTTCCTAGTCTTGGATGCTCTGCCCGCTGTCATCTGCCCCCTGCCATCCGCCTCCAAGTCACACTCCATCAGATCGCCTTCACTCCTGCTGGTCATTTGTTTTATTCCTTAGTACACACTTGCAACAACATTTTTTTTTCAAGGCAGGCTTTCTCTGTCTAGCCTGGACTGTCCTGAAACTCACTCTGTAGACCAGGCTGGCTTCAAACTCACAGAGATCCACCTGCCTCTGCCTTCCAAGTGCTGGGATTAAAAGCAATTAAAGGTGTGTGCCACCACTGTCCAGCTTGCAACAAAGAATTTTAAAAATCATTTGCAACTATGAATACTTCTCAAGTAACCAACCCTCGTCCCCTTTACAGAAAAGAATCAATAATGTTTCATTTTTTACACCTCTTGTTTTCAAGTTTCAGAGATTTATTGATCACTGCAATAAACTCCGTGATTTCATGCATTCACAGGAAAAACCTTTCTTGGTTAAGTGGAAATCATGTGGGTGTCTTCTGAGTGACCTCTATCACGAGTAGCTTAATGGATTTCAATCGTAGTTTAAAAGTCAGGACCTTCTCTCTTCAGTTTGCTAGTCCATATTCACTGAGTAAAATTTGTATGTACTGCTCATCAAATCAGTTTTTTCTAAGGTTCTGGACTATTCCTGTCCCAAGTAATGTCTGGATTGAATAATGCCAGATACCTCTCATACAGTCAGGCTGCAGTCCCTCTTCCTTCAATAAATACAAGGAAAGGCGTCAGACTCGGATGCTTCTTGCACTTCCTGAAGACCTGACAGAACATATTCTCACAGAGAAAGAAAGCAAGAACAACAGCTCAGAAACCCAAGCAACCCCTCAAGTAACCAACTCTCATGCTTAAAAAAAAAAAAAAGGTTTCATTTCGTATACCTCTCAACCCCACATACCCTTATTAACATTTAGCACTGTGCAAATCTTCTACTTAAAAGTAACTGGCTAATGACCTCCATTTGGACAAATGCATTCACGAACAAATTACCCAGCTTCACACCACTGAGCTGCTCAATAATAGTTCATCATTTTCACAAACTATTTGCTAACAAACATACACAATCGTTTTCCTCTCCCCTGACTGCTATTCCCTCATCTTTATTTTTCCTTGTATCTTTTGCCCACTACAAATATCTTTTGACATCATTGCCACATTGTATTAACACGACCTGATTCCCATTCCTTTGCCCCTTTTCTTTCCAAGCCTGCCTCTCTGTCCAGCATCTACTGCATTACCAGGGTCCTCTTTAAAGCTACACTTCTTGTGCTTTATTTGCCTAATGCTGTTTCTCCTATGCAGATCTCAAGCAGACAATATATCCATTTTTCTCTGCTCCAGCTCCCAGGCTACAAAGCATAGCCAGCAGCAGTACATACAACACAGCAATACGGCCTCCATTCCCCATATATTTTAAGGACATCACTCTGGTTCTCAGCATACTTTACCTGTTCTTTGATTTATCTCATATTGTATCTGTATCAGCATTCCCTGAAGTTCATTCCTTGGAACACTAATAATGTGGGATATTAATAATTTCTATGTGAATAAGTAACTGTGAAAGAAATAAATAAGTTTGGAAATGTGGGATTAATGAAGGCAGTTAATTTTCTACCATAGAAATTCTGAGTCCTTAATAATTCTCATATATAATGTGAAAGGTATAATATGATTCATTTCCCAATGTATTTGCCCCAGAAAGATTTTCCTCATTGTCTTCTGGAATAATGTTCTGAGAGACATCATTTGTTAAAACACTGCAATTTCATATTCATCCATTACTATTTTCTCTTCTCAAATCAACTCCCTGCATTTTCTAACCTCCAAAGCCTCTGGTGGCCTCTCAGTCATAGTGGATGAGGTTTTATCATTCACTCCAATAAGTGAAGCATGGTCAGTGCTTGTTTTTCATCTCTAGCTCTATGTGCAGCATGAGTCATTCATCACTGCTCTGATCTCTCTCACTGATCACATCCCTGCTTCCTTCAACACCACCTTCTTCTTTCTTCATTCTGCTAGGAGTCACACCCCCTTGCCCTACACATGGCTTCGCTTTAGCACTCCATTCGAAAAGAAACACACCTACACTTCAGCAACTAATAATTTACATTCTGGCATCACCTTCCTGCCAGATTCTTGAAAGACTAGTCTAAGATCGCTGCTTCCTTCCTTTCACTGTGTGCTCACAATTTACCTCCTCCAGTCAACCATCTGTCTCCACCATGGCCAGCCTGCTCAGAAATGTAAACATGGTTTCCCTAACTGCCTATCCAAAGGTATTTTCTAAATACTCAACTCAAAGTATACTCATTATTATTCCAGCAAAGGCTTATTCTTCTACTTTCTTTTAGTTCTCATCTGAAAGCCATTTCCATCTATTATAGGCTCACTTTTAGAATCTTCTTACATGGTGTATTCCAAAAACTTAGTAGAATTCCCTCCTTATCTCCTATACCTTACTCTCCTCATATAAATGAACTTTTTATTGCCTTTTGATTCATGTACTTCTTCCCAAACTCAGTTTACTCAAATATTCACTAGTAATCTCCATTAATTTTCCTACAACAGAGATGCTAACAATTCTCAAATATTTTGAGGAGGAATAGATACAGTCATTAGGGAAAATACTCAGAACCTCATTCACACTGGAAAAGTGTTCCAAGTAATTTTACTTTAGCCCATACTGTATATCTATTCCCTATGCCATATATAGATTAAAAGTCACTAAACTAAACTTTTGCATAATTATATATATATATATATATATTCATCTCACAAACATTTCCCCAGTACCACAGTATAATCTTTAATGATTCAAAGGTACCTTAATTCAATTCCTTGAAGTACATCATGCATATCATAGGTATACGAGACTTTGAAGTCATATTTGATTTGATTCTTATTGTAGCCTTTCCATCCTGAATTTTAGTTTTAATAATTTAAATACTAACTTAATAACTATATGCTTTCACATCAATTATGATATAGACTGATTCACATGAGAGCTTCATAGACTGAAGTGTCCCCGCCAGCGGGGACCCAGTTATTCAGGGTCCCGAAGAGGCTTTCTACCTGTGGGCCAAAATGGGGGTGAAGAGAAGAAGGAGACCAAGCAAGAGTTCTGTTGTCAAGGTCTCGTTTATTGAGAGGAATGTACAGCATTTAAAGCTCTGAGGCAGGAATAGAAGCAGGAACTGAAGCTTAGGGTGAGGGAGTTTGGGAAGTGCCCAAGGATATAAGGTGAATCACTATACTGCAAGATATCCTCCTATAACAAAGAGGCAACAGTCTTCCGGGACATGTTCTTAGAAAAGGTCGAACCCTTCTCAGGAATCTGCTCAGGGACATCCGGTGTTTTGCTCAGGCTGAAACATCCTGTCATTGCTCCCAGGGTCTTCCTGGGAGAGGCTCTTAGTTCAACAATCTCATGTCCGTATGGCAGTCGTCTCAAGGTTAAACCTCTGTGGCCATGCAGCCCAGAGTCAAGTAGCCACCTTGAGCTATGCATTCACAAAGCGGCTAGGCCCAAATCCAATACAGCTCACTGCACTGAAGGGTCCACTGTCATTGATATAAGCCATTAACTGCTTCAGAAAAGGTCTTCACTAGACTAGGCTAATCAAAGATCCCATTTCAGTCAACAAGTACTTAAAGGTGACAACATCAATACAAATTCGAAAGCAAGACTTGCACCAGACAACCTTTAATCCACTCAAACTATCTCTTGAGAATTCAGGGTTGAATGTCATTAGGCACCTTATTCTTTGTGTGATACTATTTTATCACAGATCACAGACTGGAGGAATACTTCACTTAAATACCTATAAGCTTCTGATGTAGTATTGAGGAAGGAAACTAAGGGGGAAAAAGTCAAAATTAAGTCCAAAGACTAAGCATAAAGACAGGCACCAAAGTCTCCAGAAAGTGGGAGAATTTGTTGGAGTTTGGCTCAAATTGTCTAATTTTTCTTTATCTTTAACTTAGATTTCTTTCGCTGTTTACATTCCAAATGTTTCCCCTTCCTGATCCTTCTCTCAAAGAGTTCCTCCTCTACCCTCTCACCTTCTTCTCTAAGAGGGTGGTGCCCACCCCTGGAGTCCCCCAACCCAGGCACATCAAGTCTCTGCCAGATTAGGTGTATCCTCTCCCACTAAGGCTAGACAAGACAGTCCTGTTGGGAACATATACTACAGTCAGGATAAAGCATTAAGGAGAGCCTCTGCTCTAGTTGTTGGAGGACCAACATGGAGACCGAACTACATGTCTGCTACATTTGTGAAAGGGCCCTTTATCCAGCATGTGTATGTAAGCACTTTGTTTGGTAGGTCAGGCTCCTGGAGCTCCCAGAGCTCCCAGGGTTCCGGGTTAATTGACCCTATGGTCTTCCTGTGGAATTTCCATCTGCTTCAGAGCCTCAATCCTTCCCCCAACTCTTCTATAAGAGTCCTTGACCTCTATCCAAAGTTTGGCTGTGGGTAGAGACTCTGACAGGATGGTTATACTTGGCTTCTATCTGTAAGCCTAACAATGTATCATTAATAGTGTCAGCAATTGGTGCTTGCCCATGGGATGTTTCAATTTGGGTTGGTTATTGGTTGATAATTCCTTTAGTCTTTGTTCCATCTTTGTCCCTGCACTTCTTGTAGTCAAGACAAATTTTGGGAGGAAGGTTTTGTAGATGGGGGTTGGTGTCCTTATGTCCTCCACTGGGAGCTTGCTAAAGTGGAATTGCTTAACCAAAACCTTAATTTTGTTGTGTAATCATGGGATCAATGTAACAAAACTTCCTTTATTAGGTAGTCTTGAAGAGGAAATAACAAATCCTTCTACACAATTCATTGTTGTAACAGCATCTGTAACAACATTCAACTTCCCTTTTAGGATGATTATCATCATTCTCTCATTAATTGAGATCAAGTTACCTACCAGGCTGTAGTTAGAGATCCAATTCAGTATCAAAAGCAAAAAGGAGTGTGTGTGTGTGTGTGTGTGTGTGTGTGTGTGGGTGTGTGTGTGTGTGTGTGGGCAGGTAGTGTTACTATGATAAAAGCATTACAAGTTAACCTGCATTGGACTTGCTTTATTCTACTGTATTAATTACTTGTTACTATGTCAAAACATCTGATAGAAACAACTTAAAAGAAAGAAATGCTTTGGGGGGAATCACAGTTTAAGAATATATACCACAATGGAAGATAAGACTTTGTGGCAGGGCCTTGAGATCACATGGAATCCAGAGACAATGATGCAGAGAGAGATGGATGCTAGCACTCAGCCTAGATGCTCCTTTTCATTCTGTTGAGATAAGCCCATCCCATGGAACTGGGCAACCCACATTTAAGGTGGCTCTTCTTATCTCAGGTAACTCAATCTAGAAGTGTTATCACAGATATGACCAAGGGTTTGATGCTACTAGGTGATAGGTCCTAACAAATTGATAATAGATATTAAACACCACAGTTACCTTGTTCTTCCTACTGTACCCAGTCCCCCATTCTATGTCCTCTAAGTTAAGACATTGTCCCTACCAGTGTCTATATGGATTTGCTTTCCACATTAGACTTACATATATCAGTTGCAATAACAAGATCCTCCATGACACATATACTCCTTTCCTCTTTAATCTCATCAACCATCGTTCTCATTTACATTTTCCTTTGATACACTCAATTGCTCAGTGCTCATGTACTTTATTATGCTTGTTCAAGCTGTTCCTTCTACCTAGAAAACACTCATTTAGGTAACAAATAGTCGAGCACACCTTTCACTGTTTCAGGCATTAGGGATATAGCAATGAACACAACAGACATTGTTCACTTGTCATCATGCACATTTATGTCCTAGTGGGCATTGATAATAAATATGCATATATAATAAATAATGTACTTACAAGTGTCATCATGATAGTAGCTTTGACAAATTAAGGGATAGCAGTAAATAAGAAGGATGGTATTGCTTTCTTCAAGATATCTGTAAGTATTTCATGTTAATTTCTGCTAATATTACTCTGTTCGCCCATAGATTTCAACCTTAGTCTTTACCTCTTGAGAAGTATACAACCCAATCACTAAGTTAGGAAGAATGTCTCAATATCTTCTTTCTGTATGTCTGTCTCTGTCTCTGTCTCTGTCTCTCTCTCCCCTTTCCTCCCTTCCCCCTTCCTCCTCTCCTGGGTTCTCAGAACACCCAAAGCTATTCAATACAAAGTGTCTGATTCATAATATACATTCAATAAAGCAGAGGCCTCTAATAAGGTGACTGCATACATTAGGGAATCTACAGCTACCCTCAATTTTATTCAAAAGTTACTTTATACATATATATACATGTATTTTTTCTGGAACAAATATTAATAGTGTTTCTCATATTCTCTAACAGTAAATGTTCCCAACTCTACTGCTGAGTTTATGGTCAGTGAACCATCAGATTCCCTTGCCTCCTCATGAGCACTGCATTAGCTCTCCTTGGATGACTTTTATCCCTGAAGTATTTGTGGCTTAATGTTGAATTAGTGCCCACACTAATTCAGATTGCTAATGTACTTAACATCTCACTATTGAGTGGCTAACATACAACAGACACTATGTAAAGCACAGTGGGAACTAAAGAGATGAAGTCCAAATATAGAGCAAAGGAAAGGCCACACGCCATTTCCTCACACATATCCATTCTCTCCTATTTGGTCATAAACTCCTATAAAGACAGAGTTTCTTGCTGTGCTTTCCTCTCTGTCTCCCTTCAGTTCTTAACATGCATTCCTCATGTAGATGGTGCTCAGTAAAATGTTATTCATTTCTCACCCATTTTTTTTTGTCAGGGGACTGAGCTAAATTTTGTCATATCCAGTTAACAAGAATTTGGAGTGCACTTTAAGAAATGTGATTACACATGATTTATGAAAGGTAACAACCTAGAAAATACAAATTCCCTGAATTAATGGTACTACCCCCCTCCTGCACCTGAATGGCAGTACCTATGTTGTAGTTCATAGGAAAATAAGTGAGCCTCCTGAGAGAGAACTAAAATAGCTATAAAAGGATATCTTGGGGCTAAATTTATTCTCATTGGAGGCCACAATAATCAAAAGGGCATAATTTAAAAAGCAACAGGATTACTCAAGCCAATGACAGCTTCCTGGGGGAGCACTTAACATCCAGGGAAAGAAGTTATGAGAGGGAGGTTGTAAAGGGAAGAGAGGGGAGGGGTGGGCAAGCCTGTGTTGTAGTGGCTACTGAATAGCGTCCTGATTGTCAAATGGGAAGTCGTTTTATATTACATTCAGTTGAAATAATAATTCTAAATACCTTTCCCTCTGTCTGTCTAATTTCTTTCAAACACTCTTAGCTATACCTGGTCTAACTTGGAAAGTAAAGAAACAAATTGCATTCTTTCAGCCATGAGTTGTCTTTCTTAGAACAATAATTGTAACCATGTCTCAAAACACATTGTATCCTCGTATGAAATTTTCAAAAAAATAAAGGAAAACAATTTACTTATTTCCCTAAACCACACTATAAGCTTCTTTTCATCTTATCTGCTTTGTAAACGGCCAGTTATGAGAATCCAAGAAATAAAATATTTAGCCTTGCTTTTTAAATGAAAAGTCAGTGCTATGAAATCATATTCTTTGGGAAAAGGATTAAACTGAATTTGTGCTAATTTTTAGACAAACACTAAAGGAAATAATTTTGTCAAGTGTTATGCAAAAATATATGTGAACTACTGATAAATTGCTTAAATAAAAACTTCCTTGGATATGTTTTAATTAAGAGATGATTCGACTCATTTGTAATCAGAATATTATTTGTGAGAGGGCAGGTGCATAAACTGGCTTTTTAAAAAAGAATTCAGCTTCTTCAGAAACTTATCATCCCCCTATCACTTGTTTTGTCATTTATCATTGCATGCAAGGTAAAACCCAGGGTTTTCTCATCCTAACGAATTTCAAATTTAATCATGTTTATAAAGATGACTGCTATACTCTACAACTAGAAATAGACCATAGTCACTGTTCTATTGATGTGAAGAGACACCACGAGCAAGATAATTCTTATCAAAGGAAGCCTTTAATTGTGGGATAGCTTACAGTTTCAGAGGCTTAGTCCATTATCCTCATGGTAAGGAGTTTTATCACAATTATCTTACTGGTTATATCTGATAACTGCATTTCCCTAGGTCTTTATAGGTCCTTTGCAGATTTGTCTCTGTAATCCATTTTCTACTATAGAGTCTGATATTGTCACAACTTTCCCTATTCCTCAATATTTTAAATGAATATTCAAATAATCATATATGAAAATGTAGAACCATTGAATATTTAGACTATATTAACTTTCTTTTGAAAATACTTATGTTTCTTTATGGTAAATATTATTTTTACTATTCTTTTTTTTAATTTTTTTTATTAACTTGAGTATTTTCTTATATTTTGAAAGTGTTATTCCCTTTCCCGGTTTCCGGGCAACATCCCTCCCCTCCCCTTCCTTATGGGTGTTCCCCCACCCCCCCCATTGCCGCCCTCCCCCAACAGTCTAGTTCACTGGGGGGTTCAGTCTTAGCAGGACCCAGGGCTTCCCTTCCACTGGTGCTCTTACTAGGATATTCATTGCTACCTATGAGGTCAGAGTCCAGGGTCAGTCCATGTATAGTCTTTTAGGTAGTGGCTTAGTCCCTGGAAGCTCTGGTTGCTTGGCATTGTTGTTCATAAGGGGTCCCGAGCCCTTCAAGCTCTTCCAGTTCTTTCTCTGATTCCTTCAACGGAGTCTATTCTCAGTTCAGTGGTTTGCTGCTGGCATTCGCCTCTGTTATTTGCTGTATTCTGGCTGTGTCTCTCAGGAGAGATCTACATCCGGCTCCTGTCGGCCTGCACTTCTTTGCTTCATCCATCTTGTCTAATTGGGTGGCTGTATATGTATGGGCCACATGTGGGGCAGGCTCTGAATGGGTGTTCCTTCTGCCTCTGTTTTACTCTTTGCCTCCCTATTCCCTGCCAAGGGTATTCTTGTTCCCTTTTTAAAGAAGGAGTGAAGCATTCACATTTTGATCATCCATCTTGAGTTTCATTTGTTCTAGGCATCTAGGGTAATTCAAGCATTTGGGCTAATAGCCACTTATCAATGAGTGCATACCACGTGTGTTTTTCTGTGATTGGGTTGCCTCACTCAGGATGATATTTTCCAGTTCCAACCATTTGTCTATGAATTTCAAAAAGGCATTGTTTTTGATAGCTGAGTAATGTGTAGATGTACCCACATTTTCTGTATCCATTCCTCTGTTGAAGGGCATCTGGGTTCTTTCCAGCTTCTGGCTATTATAAATAAGGTTGCTAGAACATAGTGGAGCACGTGTCTTTTTATATGTTTATGCATCTTGTGGGTATATGCCCAAGAGAGGTATAGCTGGATCCTCAGGTAGTTCAATGTCCAATTTTCTGAGGAACCTCCAGACAGATTTCCAGAATGGTTGTACCAGTCTGCAATCCCACCAACAATGGAGGAGTGTACCTCTTTCTCCACATCCTTGCCAGCATTTGTTGTCATCTTTATGGTAAATATTAATATTTGAATGGCACCAGAAACATCAAAGTACTTTATTCAGATTCAGTTTTTAAATGGCCATATGCTAGGTTTTGGTCCCTATAAAGCCTATTTAACTTTAGCCTATGTAATTTTTTTGTTTACATCTAGGATATTTTCTATCAAGTTCCTGAGATGAAATTGGGACCCTTTAGATAGCCTTCCTCTTTGATAGGCCTTGAGTTTCATGTGCATGTTCTTTCCCCAATATTTCAGCCTCTTAGCTACATTTTGAGAATCAAGAATTATGTTGCAGGGGACTGGGAAAACAGATTCTCATGCTTGCCCTGAAAGAACTTTACCAACTGAACTGTGTTGGTTCCCTAGAACCCATGTAAAAAGCCAGGTCTCATGGAACACATTTATCATCCTAGTTCTGTTGGCAACAGATAATGGAGGATACTGGTGCTTACTAGCCAGTTTCCTATCAAAATCATTGAGCTCCATATTCAGTGAGAGACCATATTTTTGTGGAGTTATTGGTAATTGATAGCTATTAGGAGAGGCACAGCTAATTTTATTTTTCTTTCTTTCTTCTTTCCTTCCTTTCCTTCTTTCTTTTCTCCCGGAGACAAGGTTTCTCTGTGTAGCTTTGGATCTCCTGGAAGTCATTCTGTAGACCAGGATTTCCTGGAACTTACTGAGACCCTCTGCCTCTGCCTCTGCCTCTGCCTCTGCCTCTGCCTCTGCCTCTGCCTCTGCCTCTGCCTCTGCCTCTGCCTCTGCCTCTGCCTCTGCCTCTGCCTCTGCCTCTGCCTCTGCCTCTGCCTCTGCCTCTGCCTCTGCCTCTGCCTCTGCCTCTGCCTCTGCCTCTGCCTCCTGCCTCTGGTGGGTATGGAATTGGGGCTAGAGCTGCAAGAATATGGGGGTTGTGGTGGGTAAAATCAAAATATAGTATATGAAATTCTCTAATTCTCAAATAATTAATAAAGACACATTTGAAAACTCTGAACAATGATGATACCAGTTAACATAGATGGGAAATCTCATAAGGCCTTGTCCCTAGCCTAAGAGTTACAGGAAATGTGACTACTGAGAGAGGGAGAAATACTCTTCCTCAGAAATGAGCCCCCTAATTGGTCATCCAATACCAAGTAGTCAGCCCTAAAACATATACATATGAACAACAGTAAATGAATTCAGCATATTATGTGTGAGGTGTATAAAGAAAAAAATGAAGATGAAATAAAATGAACATGGAAAATATAAATATGGTATAGAGTGACTAAGACACATACTAACAATCATCTCCAGCCTCTGTTCACACATGTGCGCGCACACACACACACACACACACACACACACACACACACACACACACTGTGCTTGCGGGGGTGTTTTGCCTCCTTCACTGTAATTCTTCCAATTCTTTATTTGGACAACTATTATGTCAAAAAGAACACTATTTTTATTTGTCCACATTTTTTCTCATTTTCATCAATTGAAGGAAAGGCTGCAACCAGTAGACCCTGTACCTAAGGTACATACCAGTTTTAGAACAAATAAATACACCAATTGACTGCCTAAACACGAGCTGAACAAGAACAAAAATAGACATGCTAAAGTGAATTGGGCAAAGCCCACACAGAAAAAACCACAGGAAATGAAGAAATCCTGAGAGTGAGAGAGTAACAGTCTCTTGCAGGGAAAATGACCACATAAATTTTTTATCAAATACTAAATGATCACCCCTAAAACATATATATTAGTAACATTATACAGACTGAGTAGATTCTAATTACATATATGTATGCATGTGTGTATATTCATGTGACAGCAAACAATGAGGAAAGAGTCCATGAATTTAAAGAAGGAAAGGGCAAGGATACGGCATGGGAGACATGGAGGAGGAAAGATGTAATTATATTACAAACTCAAAAGTAAAAAAATGTAAATAAAAAATAAAAAAAGCTTTTAGATTGAAGAAGGTATTCTGATATATAAACACGGATTCTTGTCTTTATCTGATGCAGTCATCAAATATATTTTAATACTTTATGGAGAAAAGGATCAATGAAACTACCCACTGCTGGAAAAACCACTGTTCCTTAAAAAAATACCAGTAGCCTGCCTTTTCTGACTATAAAAATCTTCTTGTGGATATGTTAAACTCATTGAAACTGTTAAAATTTCATCTGCAGAGTTTTGAATTTCAATTGCACATCACATGGAAATTCAGGTGAGCTGCATGAAGCAGGTATTGTTGCATTGTTTTGACAAAGGAAGAAAATGAGACAAAAATATAAATAACTTCCTATGTGTCCCACACAGGTCATTAGCAGGCATAGTATTAGTGTTGCTTCCGGACCCAAACAATTCTAAGTATACTGTGCAATATAATCACCGAAAGTGTGAATATATTATTTTGGAAAAAATAGATAACAACTTGTTATCCAAAAAAAGAAAGGATTTGAAATACTTCCTTCAAGGGGTTTTGAAATTGAAGTTCTTATCCTGGTTTAGTAATATGTTCCTGTTTACTTTAGGACCCACACATTACAAAATAAATTAAGGACATAACCATAAATGTTCTATCGTAAAGCTATCTTGGAAATAATTTACCTCTTTCTATACAAATCTATACACATATGATGTGGAGTTCCAAAAAGGAAAAATCTCCAAAGAATATGTGGGGTTGTCAGAAAACCAAATATTCTATGTTCTTTTATCCCTTCTCATATATATGCTTTTGATACAGGTCTTGAAATTAGAATGGAGAGAGTGAGAGGGACAAAAGAGGTTTTAACAAAGAGAGTGGAAATGGTAACCAGGTACATGTGGCAGGAGAGTGGAAAGAGGCTAATGTGGATGCAATGATGCAAGGTGAGAGTGGAGGATGCGATGAAGAGAGGAAGAAAGGTCAACAAAACAAAGTTATAAAGCACATTGCTCTTTACTCATTATAAAACAGACATTTTAAAAAATGCAGTGGAAGAAGGGGCTGGGGAAGATACTTCAGTGGGTAAGAGCACTTGTTCTAAAAGCTTGAGTGCCACAGTTCAAATCCCCATAGTACACATATAAGACCAATCATAGCTGTGTGTGTCTGTAACAACCTTGGGGACAAAAAGAAGATCTCAAGAGCTTGTTGGCCAGCAGCCTAGCCCAAACAGAAAACTTCTGGTTCAAAGAGAGCTGTCTCAAGACAATAAGGAAGGGAAAAAATAACTAAGGTAGACACAGATGGCCCACACTGATTTCACATATATACACCTACGCACACATCTGCTTACATTCAACACACACACACACACACACACACACACACACACACACACACACAAATACACACGTTTTTAAAATTTTTTTATTAACTTGAGTATTTCTTATTTACATTTCAATGTTATTCCCTTTCCCGGTTTGGGCAAACATCCCCCTAGCCCCTCCCCCTCACCTTCTATATGGGTGTTCCCCTCCCCATCCTTCCCCCATTCCCGCCCTCCCCCCCAACAATCACATTCACTGGGGGTTCAGTCTTGGCAGGACCAAGGGCTTCCCCTTCCACTGGTGCTCTTACTAGGATATTCATTGCTACCTATGAGGTCAGAGTCCAGGGTCAGTCCATGTATAGTCTTTAGGTAATACACACACTTGTAATTGTGCAAAATAAGTCACTCTGTGGCATGGTAGACTCAATTAAAGAACAAATTGTGTTCTATGTGTTCTCTCCTAGTCCTGGACTCAAAACAGAATGCTAATTTGAATTCTTTTAACAGCTTTGTTGTACTTGTTGTTGTTATTATTGTTGTTGCTGTTGTTGTTTTCAATTCAACAAACCTAACAGGTCAAAACGCAGATCTTGTAATTATTTTTAAAGTATGTTGGTTGGAAAACAACCAACCATGATTCTTGAAGTCAATATCATAGCCTACCACATAATGGAGGATAGTACCCAGACTTTTTTGATATAACAGACTACAGCACATGAAGAACAAAGACCCTCAACAGTGTAACAAGCCCATGTCAGATAATGCCATTTCCCCTATTATCTGCAGGATCTGAGAGACGAATCAATAAGCATGGAGCCAGGACCCTGTCCACACTGCCACTGCCTTTATTAATATTGCTTTTTCCTATTTCATTAATATTGCAGATACCAGCAAACAATTTGTGTTTAAACCATCTCCACTCTCTTTTACTAAGGGATGACAGTTTAAAAGCAAAGAGAGTTATATTGGTCTGAATCCTATATACTTGAATTCTAGAATAATCCTCGACAGCAAAGCCATTTCCTAGCGAGATCAGTGAGTTATTTAGATCACATTTTTACCTTAGGAGAACAGAGCGTGCACAAGTGGAAAGAAAATCCAGGGGACTTTGTGTTTTAATAGCTGCTGGTCACAGAAACCATCCCATGCAATTTCATTCCGATGCTTCGGAGCGGGCCATGCTGATGAGAAATAATACTCCTCTTGGAGTTAGGATATCGGAGTTTGGGGCCAGGAAATAGCTCATTTTGTCAGTTTAGTAAAATCCATCTCTGGGCTTTTATGTCTCCTAACTAATTTGAGAGGAATTTAGGTATTTCTAAGTACATTTTTGGATATAAACATGTAAATCATGGTTCTAACCCTTGATTTTTGCAATACATGAGTTCTTGGCAAACTTGCCCAGTTTGTGCTAGTAGAATTGCTAATGGGTTCTATCTATGCTGAATTGTTTTATCTTAACTTGACACAAACTAAAGTCATTTTAAAAAGAGGCAACAATGATTGAGAAAATGTCTCCATAATATCAAGCTGTAGGCAAACCTGTAGAGCGTTTTCTTAATTAGTGATTGATTGGGCTGGGCCCAGCTCATTTTGGGTGGCGCCATACCTGGGATGGTGCTCCTGAGTTCTCTAAGAGCATAGGATGACTAGGGGGAGGGGATGGCATATACCTTTTAATCCCTGCATTTGGGAGGCAAAGGGAAGTGGATCTGTGAGTTCAAGGCCATCCTTGTCTGCAATCACGTCTTGAAAAACAAACAACCAATGGTGTTTTTTTGCAGCAATAGAAACTCTAACAAAGTCAGTATCCTTACTCACTGTGACACCAGGATGTTAATATCGAACAAACCCCAGTAAGTCTGGAGCCATGTTAATATTTTGGAACTTGCGCTGCTTTGTTGGGGTAGGTGTCTAAAAGACTTTTAAAAGCATCATCTACTAACAAATGAAGATCATTAGGAAGCTTGGAATGAGAACAAAAGCTGACAGGACTGTATCAAGATACAGGAACTAATCTGAAGCCACAGAGAAGCAACATGTATTTTCTCTCTGTCATTAGAGCCTTGCTTTGTGAAGAACAGAACTATTTGAGCACCCAGTGGCTCTTACCCAGAACACATTTGTTTTTCATCCTGATAGTCCTTTATCTTCCGGAAGGCTTAGACAGCACAGGCTGTCTGCTGCTATGACAAAGAGTGGTGCCAGATACCAGAATGGAGATGCCAAAGGTCATTCACATAAAAAAAAAAATTGGGTAGGGTTCCCACGTGTTAATATTAACTGGGCTACAATACAGAGAGGTAAACTGCTGGGACTGCAGAGACAAACAGTAGGAAGAGGGGAAGGAGAATTAAAATGTTCAAGGAAAGAGGCCAGGGAACACAAGGCAAGTAAAAAAAAATAGTGCAGATAAATGTAAAAAGTAAACATTAATTGATTTCTTATCAAAATTAACACTGCTTTATATTCCAGCCTGGGAATTTATTAAATGCTATTTTCTGAACCAGCAATACTGTTAGGCTGATTCAATCTATTTAAAACTTATGAACTGAAATAACTTCCTTATTCTTGTCACACAACAATAGTCCAGGCCTTATTATACTCTTTCAGATTTTTGGCTGACTGCTGTTGTCCCTTTAGGGCTGTTCTGGGGGTTCTTGTGCTTCATGTAACCCATACATGCATTTTGAAATTACTCTATGAGTGAATGTTCAATCTAATAAGAAATGTTTTCCTTTCTTTTCTTTTCAAAGTCTTCTCTGTAGGAGGTGGAGCCAAGAGTATAAGGGTTCACTGAATTAACTGACTCTTTATCTCCACTGTTGTTGCTGTCATATGAGCATCCCTTAGAGCCTGCAGCTCAGGCCAGCCATCTGGCTAAGCCTTCCCTCAATCTACTTCTGCTCACAGAGAATTCTAAGTACATTACCTCCACTGCGTGTCACTCTCCCAAATGTTCCATAAAGTATAGTGAAAAGACCATATGCTTTGGAAAGAAGTAGTGGAGAACGAATCTAGGTACTGCAACGACTCCACTGTTCAACACTGGGTAAATAGGGACGAAGATTCAGGCTTTTCAGGCATGTATCCATTAGTGAAATAACGAATATAAAGACCCTGGCACAGCATAAGCATTCAAACAATACCGATTGTTATTGTAATTATTATAACAATATTTTCCCCCACTTTCTGTTGTTAGAGCAAAATACCTAAAACCAGATGATTTATATAGAAGTTTGCTTGGCACGAGAATTTGGAAGCTGGAAAGCACTAAAGCATGGCACTGGCATCTGCTTAGCAACAGGAGAGAGCCTTGTCACCGCAGTAGATCATGACAGAAAGCATCACATAGTGAGGCAGGGCCTGCCTACACATTAGCCTAGCTCTTTCTTCTTATGAAACTACCAGCGTGATTTCATTTAATTACCTCCAAAAGGTAAGGTCCCAAGCCCTTACCACAGTTTTCTGGATTTCATTTACAATAAATTAAATCTCTAGGACAAATTCAAGCCATAGCATACTGCTATTAATATTATAATGGCTATTTTCCCCCTCCATCAGCCTAGAGCTGCATGATCATTTAACCTACAGTTAGGTCAGTGGCAATGTCTCTGCCTCACCAGGCAGGGATTGCTTCTACTTAGATCCCCTCCTACCTGTCCTATCCTACTACTCCCTGTGTTCTTGAGGCTTCTGTACTGACAGACAAGCAGGCTGCAAGCCAGAATTCACCAGCAGGGACAAGGGGCTAATGGCCCTACCAGCTGCACCATCTAACCCTAGGGAGGAGAGACAAATGAGGGCAGCAAACATATAAATGGTCTCTGTCTGGACAGCTCATGAGAATTATCAATAAAGGACTGAGGATGTTTTGTGTGCTCATGTCTTCTTAGTTATGGGAATGGTGGTTGTGATGTAGCATATCACATTTAATTGCTTCAGCCCATCAATTACTGCCAAGGGAGGGCAGGCAGCATGGCCAGATGCCAGGGAAGATCTGTAATTGATAGTCACCAAAATAGCATAAATCAGATCCCACATTAAGTATGAACCATTAAAAAAGGAAGATGTACTGAAACTAGGCAGGTGCTACATCAGGTTGGATTCTCTCCCACTTCTTTAAAACTCGTCCGTAACCCTGCAGCCTTGCAATGCTTTATCCAATGTGCTCACGAGGGAAGCCACCCTTGCTTGAAGAGTTTGCAAATTGATCATCAGGTCTTAGGTGGAATGGTTCCTGTCCCTTTTACCTCTTGTCATACATACCTTCAGAAAGAGTTGCTGACAAACATGAAATGCTACATCTCAAAATGTCTCCTCACCAACCGTTTGAAAGTTAACACACTGACTAGTCTAACTAGCTCTTAGCTGTCACCATTGCTTATAATAGAGTATTAAAAGCTTACAACCAGGACTCCATTGTAAGTAACATCATCTCAGATTTCAATCTGTAATTGTGCCTGGCATGTGCCATTAAATGTTACATCTGGATGCCTATGGTCTATTGAATTAGCTGTCATTTTTTCCCAGCCTTTTTGTATTTGTCAAGTCCTCTCTCCTTTGTCTTGGGCCATTTTAACCATTTTAAGCTCCATTATTAATATATGATGACAATAGATAATACTGGCTAAAGGACTAATAGGAGTACCAGTTTAAATGAATGAATTTTCTTTCTACATTTTTGGGCATTATTCACATTGTTGTGAGCATTTTTTTATCCTGAGGCTGTAAACTCCTTGAGGGCAAGAATCATACTTTACAATGGCATCCAGTACAGAAGGTCCTAGCAATAATTAGCAGGATTGTAGCAGAAATTACGTGGGAATAACTCCCACTAGATACAGGAATTCAAGTAAGCATTTAGAACATAGTAAGTGCTCTATACTTGTTTAGCTGCCCTTTCATTGTTCTCATTTCTAGTCACATTCCTTATAACTAAGAATGCATCTGGCTCATCGAAGGCATTGCAAGTTTATTTTCAAGTTCTTAATAAATTTCGTAGAACCCTTGAATCCGTAAGTATTTTAGAATTTAGAATACCTCTTTGGTTTGAGAAGGAGAACACAGGAGTGTAGTATACACAAGGCACACTCACAACAAGATTAGCTAAGGCAGCAGCTAAATATGAAACATATTAATAATCACCTGAATTAATAATTTGCTCTAAGCTGGAATAATGAAGAATGCCAAATGCCTCGTAAAACAGATGCCACTTTGCTGACAAGTCAGTTGTGGTGCCAGATATACAAAAACAAAGGGAAAATCATATTTTAGTTCTGTGGGTAGGCATATGGATTTGTATTATACAAAATAAATGGGGGCAGACAAATCTTTATCCTTAGGACCCACTTTAGAGCAGGAAACTGTTTGTAACACATCTAAATCCTTGGTCAGGTTGTCCTGTCTTTCATCAAATTTAAGCTATGAACATCCAATGGTCAAAAAGATCCCCTAGTCAATTTACCTTCTAAGGAATCCATTATCTTACCTTAATTCAATTTTTAGCTTCAAGAAGTATACAGAGAAAAATGGTGGGTACACTTATAAAACTAAAGCTAACAATTAGCAAGTCTGCCATGCACACAACTATGACCTTAAGCAAGATCCTTCACCATTCTTTTATGTTTGACATTATAATATAATTACATCTTTTCACCCTTCCATTTGCCCCCTACAAACCTTCCCATATGCCTTGCCTTGCTACTTTTCAGTTCGGGGCTTCTTTTTTCATTAAATATTGGTACATGCACACACACACACACACACACACACACACACACACACACACACACATTCTTAAACAGAACCTGCACAGTCTATATAATGTTACTCGTATGTATGGTGTCAGGGCTGCGCATTTGGTATGGAATAACAAATTGGTGTGCTCTTCCCTGGGGAAGACTATTTCTCCTATTCTCAGCACTTCCCAGTTGCCTGTGATTCACTGTGCAGGGTTGAGCAGCACCTATAAGCATCACTTTACTAAGCCTTCACCATTCTTAAGTGACATATCCTCTTCTTTAAAATGAGTAAAAATACATTTCACATATGAATAGAGAGCTAACTGCCTTCTTTCAAGGTGTTTCAGCCACCAATATTTTCACAGATTACAAAACTGGTGCTTAAAAGGGAAAGAGAATTCAAAGCCTGTTTCTCTGTTGAGGAACAGTGGAAGGAACAAAGGGAGAAAATCTGGCAAGAACCAAAACTGCCAGAATACACAATAGAATATTAATGATGGTATTATGGACAAGTTACAGACCCAAGGCCTCTGCCCACCTATCTGCTTGTGTTTTGTCCCAGAGTAGGTGAGTGCAGCCTTGGCAAGGATAGGGTGTGAAATTGACAACTAAAAGGAAAAACGTCTGAGATAGAAATATATCACCGTAAGGGAGAAGCAAGGACCACTAATTGGAGAAATCAAGGTGCTATCCTTTACTTCCAGTTGCGAATGTAAATGATGTATGTCATCATCAACTATTCTTTGGAACTATTTCTTAGTATTCAGAGTGCAGTTGTGTGGTCTGAAAACAATTTAAACTGAACAAAAACTAGTGCTTCTTTGACTGATTCTGATATTGGATTCTTCCCTTCCCCTTCTTACAAACACAGTCTCCGCTATGAGTACGCAGTGAGTCAATCTGATATATCTTGATGGTTGAATAAGCTCTTTGATTTTTGAATTATTTTGAGATTAACTGAATTTGAAATGTGGGCTGCCTGCAATGTCTTGCTGGCACAAAAAGATGAGCTTTGTTATTGACAGAGAAGACTTGCAAACGATATTTTTTATCATTATTCCCCGATGCTGAACTCTGGTTTGCTTCAGCCTGGCCCTACTGCCTGGATGGGCGCTTCGAGGCCAGGTTCAAAAGTGCAATTTATAATCTTCTCTCTCGACTCCTGTGAACTGCTGCTGCACAGTACGGGGTGACTCTTCTGCCTGGGAGACCAAGCACATTTCTTGCTGCAATCAAGGAACATTGTCCGTTATATTAGGGGTTTTTGATAACTTGCATAATGCTCCAAATGAATAAAAACTGTCATCCAAGAATCATGTTATTGGTAAGCTGAAGCAGAATGTCACTGGAGCTGCTGCAAATGTTTTTGTGTGAGTCCTACAATCCTGTCCTTGGTCCCAAAGGAAACCTAGTAATTTTATATCAGCCTTATGACTTCAGCCTATGGATGCCGAAATAGGCAAGTAGTCCCCATTTTCTTTATTCTTTATGCTTCTGACACTCCTTCTTTTCTCTTCTCTCCATGCACTTACTTTATTGAGCCTAGACTGTGCTATATACTGAAAATTACTGCTTATCTATCAGCAAGCCTACCACTACCTACTGTCATTTTTTTCTTTTTCACTTGATCTTATTCTCAATAATTTTGTTTCTGGTTTCTTCCGAGATTGCTTGTCTTCTATTCTTCTTTTAGTTTTTCTTCAACTTATTTTTTCTCGTTTAACACATCCTACTTCTCCACTAAGCAGAACGGACTCACATGATTATTTCCTACATACAGTGGCTTCTTCATATGCACATAGTAAAGTATCCACAGTGTAGATGCAACAACTAATTGGTCTGTTTGAATGTACTGGTAAGAATTCATTTTAAATGACTATGTAGTCATTTTCACGGGTCAGTACTTCTGGAATCCTTTCACTCTTTGAGTCATATTGCACCAGGCACATCCTAAGGACCTGGGGACAGTAGTATCCTAAAATAAAAGGAAAGACACAATGCCAACAGATCTCCCCAAGGCTCCTTAAGGACAAATCTCCCAATCATTTCACCACCCCTTGATCTTGATCACAAGTGAGTAGGAAATTCAGTTACAATCATCGCAAACCCAAGACCTAAGAAAACTTCAACCCTTCTAGGTCTCTCCCTTTGGGCTCAAATACATGATCACAGAGAGTAGCAATGCCCATGACAACTGACAAACAGCAACCTTCCTGTGCATTCCCATGAGGCCTCTATACCAAAATGATTGCCCACTCAATCTGTATACCACTGCGAAATGTCTCCTCCATATCATTTTCCCTGCCAGTCCCCATAGGCCCCAAGCTGAAGTCAGTAGCAAGAAACACCTCTTCCTCATAAACTACACCCTACTTTTAGCCCACACACTAGCAATAATTTGTACTCCTAGGGTTATACATAAACTCTACAGATATGACTGTTTTTGCTATTACCTCTACCATTAGTATAATTGCAAGCAGCTTCAAGCAAGAGCTATGTCATTTCTACATCCCCTGGTGCCTCTAACATGATGCCTATCACACAGTTGATGACCAATAAATATGTATTGGATTGAATTGTAGCAGCCAGCATCATTATAAGTATTAAACCATATTCATGTTTCCTACTTTATTTCCTACAGACATCTGCAGCTGCTTCAGTCCATGCAACTTTTGCTTTTTACTAAATACTAAAGACAAAGAATGAAACTGTCACTTTAAATCCAATGGCCTTCCTTTCTATTGAAAGTTAATCATCCACAAGGTTTTCCTCTTTCCCCGCTACCATACAAGGAAACAATTAGCAATATTTTTTTCTGATGTCTGTAAACGACCTCAATATTAATCTTATCAAGCTCGTCTCTTTGGGGAGTTTATTCAGAAATCAATTCTGGTTGCATTATAAATCAAAAAGAAGAGAAAGCCAATTCCTAGCCTTCTTTCCTACAAATGTGAATACATCATGTAGGTAATAGCCTGATTAAAATCTCAGGATTCTGTCACCAATGATCTATTCAATTTTTTTCTTTTTCAGTTGTATACTTAATTTGCTAATCTTCGGAAATCATTTGTTCCAATAATTGCTTGTAGATCTTCTGTCTGCTAGCTCATTTTTCACATGTGTTTTTTAACCCTATCATTCTGAAAACCTAGGCCACTATTTTTACTTTCTACCTATGTGCTTAGCACCCAACAATGGGAATGTCCTATTAAGTCAAGTTCAGTTTTCAAATTAGGCAGTTCATCAACTATCCACTTTAGGAACTCTATTTCTTTTGTGCTCCTTTCATTGTCACCAAACATTGATGAGTGCAATGATCTGCATAACTGATTTTTTTACCTGTTACTTTTCTGTGAATCTAAGAACCTAAACTGACTTTTGTGAATGTGCTAAATTTAGCAAATTTTTACAGGTTCCTTCTATTCATCAGGATGCTTTTGATCTCCATGACTCTTTCCACAACAATATACTCAATTTCAAGATTGAAATGAGCCCTGAGTATACAAAAACAAAGTTGCTGTCTCAGAGTTGTCTAATTATGTGGTACTGACCCTGTTTATACAGTTCCTATAGACTGTATTTTGGAGAAGGTCCTATTCTCTTCAATCTTTTAACCTCTGATAAAACACATCTCATTTCAAAAATCATAGCAAAAAAATCTATTTTGAATTATTTGTGTATCCTCCCCTTTCTTTGACCAGTATCATGCAATTGAAACAGTCATTGTGGAACCTGGTCCGTATATTAAAAATTTTTGTTCATTTATTAGGCAATAGAATTGTCAAACAGCAAGTGTGCCATATCTTACCATGGCCGAATACTTCCTAGTTAATGTTGCATGAGACATTTGGGTCAAATAGCTCAGTCACTATGGTATGTTTTTTACCATAAGACTACAGTGATTTTACATAGTCCTTACTGAAGTCACACTGATTTCTGTAAGAGGTGTAAATCAGAGAGTCACAATACAAGGAGATGAGTAAACAGATCTTTTGAGTCATCTAAGTAAATTTACTAGTCACGGGCTCTGACAAAAGGCCCCTAACTTCTCTGAACCTAGGTGTCTTTTATCTGAAAATCAAATAAATCAAATGGTGAGATAAAAATAACAGTCAAATAACAGATAAAATGTGAGGTAAATGCTGAAAAATTACCTATCCATGAGTGACACTTGTTATTTCTTATCTCTGGATACACTGATTTATTAATAAATACCTTAGTAAATAAGCCTTAGTGTTCAATAGTTTAAAATAATCAAAGTAAAAGTGGCAGTTGCCTAGTATCAAAGGAGTATAAATGCAATGCCATGCAGTGGTAAGTTTCTAGATATTCATTTTAATGTAATAACAGGATTTCCTGACTAATTAACCTGTAGTACAGAAGAAAGGAAATAGAGAAGATAGGAAGAAGAATTAGTTTGACGAGGGTCTGATAATATGTAGATTTTAAATATGTTATATTTGTGATGCTTTTTTTTAGAAATTTAATGACAGTGAATATTAGGTCACTAGCCATTTGATTTTTAGTCTTAAGAAGAGTCTCAGCTAAGGGGGAAAACAGTAACTTACAGACAGCATATAAATGATGGTTAAACCCATATTACTGGATAGGCTTGGGGAATGAGTGTGTTTGAGCACTTGCTAAAATTCTTAACACACAGCAGCCCTTGAGGAAAATAGTAACGCATCAGTCCATCATCGTGCCTTTTGTCCTCTGGCTAAAAGTAAGTGCTTTTGCTTTATCATGAACACCCATCACAGTGTTTGGCCTCACTCTAACCCAAAATCAATGGGGTAAAACAAATTATGAAAAAATTAACTAAAATTAAAAATAATTATAAACTGAGATCTCCAATATAGTAAACTCAAATAAACTTCTTTTTCCCTTTATAAGGTGATCATCATAGTTATTTCTATAGTGATAAAAAACTGACTATGGTATCTAAGCCAAAAACAGGGTCGTATTATACCTTAATAAGCTGATGCATAATAGTATGCTCCATGAAAGAGAGATTGATTCTCCAAAGCAAGCACTGCTGAAAACACAAACACAATGAGTGCTGAACTATAGCCCCTGGATTTGACAATTTATTAACAGTTCTTGAGCTTTACAAACCATTTCATTGGAAATATAAGTATGAGACCTTCATTATATGGGGGTTCTGAAGAGAAGCTGTCTAGAATCATCCATCACCCTAATAATAATCCACTTTGAGAGGAATCCTATCTTGCTCCTTGTGGGTATGCTTACTTTGACAGTGTTTCTTATTTTCACCTCTCTGAATGGCAGATCCTTTTTGATCAGCCCCAGCACACATCAAAGAGGCAGTCATGTGACAAATAGAGGCAATCATCTGTTCTATCAATAGTCTGAATTTTGAATAAGAAAAGAAAGGAAATACAAGTCAATGTCCACCGTGGATGTGGTGTCCACAACAGTTGTCACAAATTTCTAACCAGGCATCCTCTGTGAATTGTCACAAACAAGACACCAACCCTATGTGGTCAACCCTAGGCCCATGAAAATAAGAGTGACACTAATTGGAGTGGTGTGTGTGTGTGTGTGTGTGTGTGTGTGTGTGTAGAAGAGGCAATGAATCCAAGAGAGGATCATTATATGGACACAGGGTGAGTCAAAGAGAGAGAGATGAAAATGTGCTATGCTCATGTAAGAAATCATTATATTTTTAATACAACAAATTATAGCCAACGTATACACACATGTGCACAGTTTATTTTCACATGATAGAGTGATGGGATACTTCTTGAGTAACATGGGATCCAAGACCTGATAGTCTATAGACTTAAGGAAGGCCTGGATTTTCTATGGGCTCTACTAGTTTCCCTCATGACTGTTATTTCCCAAATTTCCTTTATCGATTTCCAGTGCTGCCATTTCTAGCAGAAAGCTTAAATTTCCCACTCTTGTCCATCTATATCCATTTGTCTATAGAAAGGTCCCTTATCTAAGGATTGCAGAAAAATTGAAATTATGACATATTGGACCATAGATATGGAAACAACTGATGGTTGGTTGGGATTTGTGCTCAGTAAGGTGGGCCATGATGTCCTCCATTTTGTTCCTATAGTAATAGAAAAAACAGGAACTTAAAATAGAAGAAAGGAAGTGGACAATTACCTCCTTCGGTTTTCTTTCCCTTCCCCAAAGCCCATGGTTTCAATACACATAAATATGTGTGGCCATCTCATAATACAAAAATGTATCAGTACAACTGCAAAAGTCCCCACTCTCTTAACAGTTTAAAGTTGTTCAAAAGTCCCAAGTCATGGACTAAACATCCCCACTCCAAAAGAAAGGAATGGTGCCATATCAAAGAATGATTCAAAAAAGCAGGACTAAAAACCCAGCAGGAATAATACCAAATACTGCAGATCCATGTTTCTGGGATTTTTTTTTTTTTTTTTTATTATTAACTTGAGTATTTCTTATATACATTTGAGTGTTATTCCTTTCCCGGTTTCCGGACAACATCCCCTCCCCCCCTCCCTTCCTTATGGGTGTTCTCCTCCCAACCCTCCCCCCATTGCTGCCCTCTCCCCAACAGTCTAGTTCACTGGGGGTTCAGTCTTAGCAGGACGTTTCTGGGATTTTTTGATGGGATCATCTGTGCTCCAGGATTGGGTAGTCTCTGCCTCTACTTAAGTTATATACAACACATGTTCTCTCATTTGAGCCCACTCAATTTTATACCCACAGCTTTCTTCAGCAGATGCTGCATAGTCCGACCATCTTTGAGTTGATTTCTGCACTACTATCTAGGCTTTACCTTCACAGCTCACTCAAGGAGCTCCATGCCAAGAATCTGAAAGTGTTATACATTATCTGGCCTCAGCAGCTTTCTGGAACCTTAGTGTAAAGTTCCACAATCCCTTAACTCTTTCATTCCATATGCTTGCAAAATTAGCACTACATAGACAACAATGTCAAGTTCTGTGCCAGCAGAAGTATAGCTTGATCCCTTTAGACCAAAGCTCTAACTGCCTCTGAGTACCTGCCTGGTTTAACCTGGGAAAACTTCCCTCCATAGTCCTGATGGAGGAGGATGTTTTAGATGCTCTCTTTCTTTTACAAATAACTTTCTAAATGAGCCTTTTACACATGAATTTATAATGTTACATCCTGAAACATGGGCAGGATCTTGCCATCAAGGAAGCTCTCCGGAGTGTGAAATGTTGTCTTCAATTTTCTCTCCCCTGAAGCTCCTTTCCTTGCCAAATTGTACATTTTTTTTGTTACTGTTTCTGCTATTGTTGTAGTTTTTCTTCCTCCTTTTCCTCTTGCCCCTCCTCCCATACATATACAAATTGAGTAAGAGATGTTAGCAGAAATTTTGCCACAGCTCAGACCTTAATCTGCCTTGAATTTCCTTAAGAAACTTATTCTATTACTTCTAAAATAAGTTTCACTTCAAATTTTAGTACACATAGAAAACACAGTCATAGATTATTGCCTGAGTAGGACCCAGGTCTCTATCACAATTCTCAATAAAGTTATCAATGCCCACCGAACTTTATAATGTCTGTCTTTACTGGCTACAATTCTATTAGCATTAGAGTCTTCCACATTCCTGTAAAAATTACCCATTAAACTCTACTTGTACAATTCTAGATCTTCTCTGTTCTGCAGGTCCAAACTCTTCCCTGTCCCTCCTACAAACCAGTCAGGAATGACACACTGAGGCAGTCATAGGAATAAGTTCAACCCTTTCTACTAGGTTTGTGTATCAGTTTACTTTGTTTAGTTGCTATAACAAAAACCTGACAAGAAAAACGTTAAGTGAAGAATGGTTTGCTTTGGCTCATGATTTGAAGGTATAGTCATGTCAGGGAGACTGTGGCTATAGAAAGCTAAATCCAGCTTCCCTTATGTCTTCAACCCTTGGTAAAATAGGAATCAAAGAAAGATCAATAGGAAATAGAGCTGGGTTAGAACCCTCAAGGCCCACTACCAGTTTCTATTTTCCCCATGAAGTGTTCACAGAAGTTCCATAATTTCTCACAATGGCACCAAGGCTTGAAACAAAATGTTCAAAAATATGAGCCTATTTGAGACATTTCACATTTAATACATAGAGCCCAACATAGAACTTCAGCAGCTATTTGACCAATAAACAAACTGAGTCTTTACTCTTAATAGGAATAATTATTTAATAAAATGATTCTTTGTCACTATTTGCCACTGACTCAAACAAGTCAGAGTTGTACTTTCTTGGTATGAATACAACAGGTGATTATTTTGTCTTACCATAAGTCAAAAGAAAACTATTTTTCATCCTAAGCTATAGTGTTATTTGCTCCACACACACATGTGATGATAGACTTGGTGATATGGCACATCAGGGAAAGCCATCGTCATGCAATCTTGGCCACCTTAGTTTAATACCTAGAACCTACATAAGGTGAAAGGTGAGAACTGACTCCACAAAGTTGTTCTCTAACCTCCGCATGCACAAGGTGGCATGTTAACCTCCCCTCACATACCACATACATACATACATACAGACAGACAGACAGACATAAAATTCTTTTAAAATTATTTCCACTTTACTTATCGAGAGGGGGAAAAACTCTTTAAGAGGCCAAATGATTTGCTCAGAAGCTTAAAGCTTGCTAGGAAAAGGAATGCTCTCATAAAGTTATACCTGTGTAACTCTAAAAGCTAAACTAGTACCTACTAAATTATACTGTTTGCCTTTAGGATAGCTTTTATTTTGTCTAAATCTGATTTGAGCAATTCAATATGTGGGTAACTTCTATACTATATCTAGGTGTAATAAATGGGAAATGCCTTTATATATAATATAATACTCTTGCACTGTGTACTGCTATCATTAGTTTATGTACCAAGCAGTTAATAAACACCAGTGTATACACTAGAGATGGTACTGAAGAAGGAAAGCTATGAGCACACAGTATTGTCTTTAAGGCTCCTACAGTTAGTGGAGTGGGTGAATATAGATATAAACAAAGAGTTATAATAAAATAGTCAACAGAAGTGTTTGTTCACAATTGTGAATATATGTTTTAGATGCTTTTTAAAAGAAGTTTTGGCTTACCCTAGGTGTGAAGAGATCATGCAGAAACCATTTTCTTAGGAACATAGAACCATGCTGAGCCTTCAAAACAAGTCAAATTATATAGGTCAGAAAGACATAGGGAAAGAAACATATTCTAGACAAAATGAATAGCATACACAATGTAGAAAATGAAATAATTGTCTATATGGAAGAAGGAAAACGTTTCCAAGGTAAGACTGGAAAAGTCAGAAGGATAAGGTCATATGCCATATTAGGTAATTGTCTTTTATTAAGTAATGGCGAACCTTTGCAGCTTACACCACAGGAGTGACAAGGTCAGGTGTCATTACTTAGAAATCTCTATAGTAGCAGCAGGGAGGATAGATTGGATAGAAAATATCAGAGGTCAATTAGGAAACTATTATAATAATCCAGAAGTTAATATGGGAATCTATTAGTAGAGATGAAGTAGAAAGGACAGATACAAAGAATATATAGGAGAGAAAATCAACAAGCCTGATGGGAGGAAAAATAAAGATGAGGAAAAGGTATATCTTTTCAATTGGGTAACAAAGTAGACATCAAATGGAATGGGTTTGAGAGAAAGGTGAGGTTCCTTTTGGGCATGCAGAGTTGAATTGCCTGTGAGACATTCAGCAGGAGATGCCTGCAGGACACCAAATATATAAGCCTGACATTTTAGGATATGTTTGGACTAAAAATATAGTTTGGGGAATTAACAGCACATAGGTGATAAGAGGATGACATTGGCCAGTGAGAGTATTGACCTTGGCAAGTATAGCTGCCATCGATAATGGCAGAAGGAGCCAGTTTACAGCAGAATGAAGAGGGAATACAGGTGTGAAAGCAAAGACAAGGCATACAATCTACTTGAGAAGTTAAAAGGAGAAGAAAAAGGAGTAACAGAATTGTAGAAATCAAGGAAGACATTCTGTTCTTAGACCATGAGAGATTTGTGTTAAATGTTGGTTGCAATCTCTTTCAAGGTCACCTTAAGCTAGCATCTCTACTGGCAAAGGAAAAGTCAGATCTCTAGTCTTGTATTATACAAAAGGAATTTAGCTACCCAATGTTTTGAGAAATATAGTAATGACACTTCTGAAAGATGAACTTGACAGAAAGGAAGAAAGATTATTTAAGAATAAGACAAATAAACTGGTGATCCACCTATTGGTATTTTTGGATTGTTAATAAATGTTTAACAAAAGGGGGTTCAATAATTCAACATCACATTAAGCCAAAAGAATATTTTAAAGCTGTCTGTAGCTGCCCATAAATTGAATTGTGCAGCATGTGATCGACTTCCTGCCAAGAACATTTGCCTGTTTCAACTTAGTCTGCTTTATCTAGATACAGTAATTATTTTATTTTGGCAAAGATGCTTGTTTGAAATTATCACTTACTGACCCCTCCATTTTCCCCCTTCAGACTATTGTCTGACTAATAAGCCTGTCTATGACAAGGTCTCCATATACTGGCCTTCCAGAAAAATATTTGTCTCCAGATACAGGCTCACTTAGAGGGGATCATAACACTGGTCACAACAGGTCTGGGATATAGTGTGCATAGGGTGAGTCAGTTGAGCATTTTATTAACTACAAGCAGTTTCTAAAAAAGGATTGCTGCTGCTCTTCCCAATCCAAATGAAGCTTTTGGGCTAACATAAATCAGGCTGCATAAACCTGTTGGAGGGAGCATGGTCAGCCAGGCAGCCTGAGATAGCCCGGATACTTTCCTGCCACAAGTTACCATTCACTCTGCCTCTGTCTTCTGATACCATAAGATAGCTCTAGATAAAAAAGTACAGCCTTCCTGCTCAGAGAACTGCTTCTTCATTTCTGTAAACCTACAGGACATCAGTAGACAGTTTCATGAAGCAAACTACATTCCATACAGAAAAGGAGGATCTCTTCAGACAAATCAGAAATGCCAATCTCTCCCTAGGGGCATCTACTTAAGAGTCAATCACAGTTAAATAATATTAACAATACCGATGTTAATGATAGGTCTTCATTTTGTGCATCATATAATTGTTACTTTGCTTGGAAATAAGCTAAGCTGTTGGATCCAGACCAATTTAATCCTTAGATTGAGAGCTGCCAGGCTTTTCTCTTAGTCTCAGCTGCCTTTCATAGAGAAAAAATTAACCAATAGAGCAGTTGCTTTTGGCAAATGGTAACAAGATTCTGTCATTATGGGATCCTAGTTGCTTTGAATACTTAATAGTCACTTTTGGGAAAATATACCCCAGCTGCAAAGAACACTGTAAGCATAGTTGTTGCTAAGACATCAACAAGAAACTTGCAGCAGCTATGAAACACTAATCTGGACAAAAGGAGCATAGTTGAAATCTAGGTAGCCCTGCTCTATTGGTGACTATTCTCTCTCTATCAAAAAAATTCTTGGTATTGTAATATAGAGCTTGTGATTGATTAAGTGAGCTTGCGAATACAGGAACTAGATGCATCCTGTGTACATATCGACTGTTAATGGTTAGTATAGCAATCCATATGAAAATGTAGCATGTAAGTAGCTTTCTATATAAGCAGGCTATTTTCCATTGTTTTCAGGTTAACCTGAGAGACTTCTTGACTGTGGACAATTCCCAAGTAGACTCCAGTAAAAGCTTCTCCCAAGTAATTGTTTGCCACTTGTAGACTGTAGCATGTATAGAATGGCAAAATGGAGAGAAATACCCAGACCTTTCAACCTCAGTGATGGTAGCAGTGGGAGCAGAAGCAGGAGTAAGGAGAAAATCACAAAGTTTCAGGGAGTCACCAGAAACTAAGAGTTCCTAATTCACTAAGCTTAAAAGTCCAGATGTGTGGGCAATCCTGAGACTGCAGGGCAGGAGAAACCGCCACTTCTGCCCACCTTTGCCCACATCTCTGGCCCAAGAGGAAACTGTATAGGGCCTCTGGGAACAGGAAGATAGGGGCAGTCAAGCTGCAGGAGCCCTGCGGTCCATACTATGCCCAGATCTGAACATACCCGGTCAAAGAGCTCCCTGCACCCAAATCGTGTGGGAGGGAATGCTAGACCTTCAGAGGGGCAGACACTCCTGGGAAACGAGAGGAGACTTCTCTGTGCCCACATTTCTGACTCTAGAGGAAAACACCTAGTGCCATTAGGGTCCCCTGCGCACAGAGACCCAGAAGTAGGGACAGGCCCTTCTGGTTGCTGCCCTCACAGAGAGCTGCAACCCAGCCGCAAGGAGTGACTTCAGGCCAGAGACCAGAGGCAAGACCAACTTTTCTGCTCCAAGTGACCTGCGTGGTGGACTCAGGACACATGCCCACAGGAACATCTGAAAGCCAGTGGACAGGAACAACTACATGCCTGAAAGTAGAACATTCTGCTCCCATAACTGGCTGAAAGAAAACAGGAAAACAGGTCTACAGCACTCCTGACACACAGGCCTATAGGACGGTCAAGCCACTGTCAGAAATAGCAAAACAAGGTAACACCAGAGAAAACCTAATGGCAAGAAGCAAGAACAGGAACCCAAGCAACAGAAACCAAGACCACATGACATCATCAGAGCCCAATTCTCCCAACAAAGCAAACACCAAATATCTAAACACACCAGAAAAGCAAGATCTAGATTTAAAATCACATTTGATCATGATGATGGAGGAGTTTAAGAAAGACATAAAGAATTCCTTTAGAGAAATGCAGGAAAATACAAGTAAACAAGTAGAAGCCCTTAGAGAGGAAACACAAAAATCCCTGAAAGAATTACAGGAAAACACAAACAGGTGAAAGAATTGAAAATGGAAATAGAAACAATAAAGAAAGCACAAAGGGAGACAACCCTGGATATAGAAAACCAAAGGAAGAGACAAGGAGCCATAGATACAAACATCACCATCAGAATACAAGAGATAGAAGAGAGAATATCAAGAGCAAAAGATTCCGTAGAAATTATCAACACAACTGTAAAAGATAATGGAAAATGGAAAAAGCTACTGGTCCAAAACATACAGGAAATCCAGAACTCAATGAGAAGATCAAACCTAAGGATAATAGGTATAGAAGAGAAGAGAGTGAAGACACCCAGCTAAAAGGACCAGTAAATATCTTCAACAAAATCATAGAAGAAAACTTCCCTAACCTAAAGAAAGAGATGCCCATGAACATAGAAGAAGCCTACAGAACCCTAAACAGATTGGACCAGAAAAGAAAACACCAAATGCACAAAACAAAGAAAGAATATTAGAAGCAGTAAAGGGGAAAGGTCAAGTAACATATAAAGGCAGATCTATCAGAATTACACCAGATTCTCACTGGAGACTATGAAAGCCAGAAGATCCTGGACAGGTGTCATACAGACCCTAAGAGAACACAAATGCCAGCCCAGGTTACTGTATCCAGCAAAACTCTCAATTAACATAGATGGAGAAACCAAGATATCCCAAGACAAAACCAAATTTACATAATATCTTTCTACAAATCAGGCCCTAAAAAGGATAATAAACGGTAAAGCCCAACACAAGGAGGCAAGCTACACCCTAGAAAAAGCAAGAAACTAATCATTTTGCAACAAAACAAAGAGAATACAAGCACACAAACATAATCTTACTTCCAAATACACAGATAACAGGAAGCAACAATCACTATTCCTTAATATCTCTCAACACCAACGGACTCAATTCCCCAATAAAAGGACACAGATTAATAGACTGGATACGCAATGAGGACCCAGCATTCTGCTGCCTACAGGAAACACACCTCAGAGACAAAGACAGACACTACCTCAGAGTAAAAGGCTGGAAAACAACTTTCCAAGCAAATGGTCGGAAGAAGCAAGATGGAGTAGCCATTCTAATACTGAATAAAATCGATTTTCAACCAAAAGTCATCAAAAAAGATAAGGAAAGACACGTCATATTCATCAAAGGAAAAATCCACCAAGATGAACTCTCAATCCTAAATATCTATACTCCAAATACAAGGGCACCTACATATATAAAAGAAACCTTACTAAAGCTCAAAGCACACATTGCACCTCACAGAATAATAGTAAGAGTTTTCAACACCCTATTCTCATCAATGGAGAGATCATGGAAACAGAAATTAAACAGAGACGTAGACAGACTAACAGAAGTTAACAGATATTTATAGAACATTCTATCCTGAAACAAAAGGAAGAAATAAAGAAAGAAATTAAAGATTTCTTATAATTAAATGAAACTGAAGGTAGAACATACCCAGACTTATGAGACACAATGAAAGTTGTGCTAAGAGGAAAACTCAGAGCTCTGAGCACCTGCAGAAAGAAACAGGAAAAGGCACATATCAGCAGCTTGACAGCACAGCTAAAAGCTCTAAAACAAAAAGAAGCAAATACACCCAGGAGGAGTAGAAGGCAGGAAATAATCAAACTCAGAGCTGAAATCAACCAAGTAGAAACACAAAGGCTATACAAAGAATCAACAGAACCAAAAGCTATTTCTTTGAGAAAATCAACAAGATAGATAAACCCTTAGCCAGACTAACCAGAGGACACAGGGAGTGTGTCCAACTTAACAAAATCAGAAACAAAAAGGGAGACATAACAACAGAATCAGAGGAAATTCAAAAAATCATCAGATCCTACTACAAAAGCTTATAATCAACAAAACTTGAAAATCTGGAGGAAATGGACAATTTCCCAGACAGATACCAGGCACCAAAGTTAAATCAGGAAAAATAAACCATTTAAACAACCCCATAAATCCTAAAGAAATAGAAGTAGTCATTAAAAGTCTCCCAACCAAAAGAGCCCAGATCCAGATGGGTTCAATACAGAATTCTGTCAGACCTTCATAGAAGACCTCATACCAATACTATCCAAACTATTCCACAAAATTGAAACAGGCAGAGCACTACCGAATTCCTTCTATGAAGCCACAATTACTCTTATCCCTAAACCACACAAAGACCCAACAAAGAAAGAGAATTTCAAACCACTTTCTCTTATGAATATTGATGCAAACTACTCAATAAAATTCTTGCAAACTGAATCCAAGAACACATCAAAACAATCATCCAACATGATCAAGTAGGCTTCATCCCAGGTATGCAGGAATGGTTTAATATATGGAAAACCATCAACTTAATCCACTATATAAACGAACTGAAAGGTAAAAACCACATGATCATTTCATTAGATGCTGAGAAAGCATTTGACAAAATTCAACACCCCTTCATGATAAAAGTCCTGGAAAGAACAGGAATTCAAGGCCCATACCTAAACATAGTAAAAGCCATATACAGCAAACCAGTTGCTAACATCAAACTAAATGGAGAGAAACTTGAAGCAATCCCACTAAAATCAGGGACTAGACAAGGCTGCCCACTCTCTCCCTACTTATTCAATATAGTTCTTGAAGTTCTAGCCAGAGCAATCAGACAACAAAAGGAGGTCAAGGGGATACAGATCGGAAAAGAAGAAGTCAAAATAAAAACTATTTGCAGATGATATGATAGTATATTTAAGTGATCCTAAAAGTTCCACCAGAGAACAGCTAAAGCTGATAAACAACTTCAGTAAAGTGTCTGGGTATAAAATTAACTGAAATAAATCAGTAGCCTTCCTCTACATAAAAGAGAAACAAGCCAAGAAAGAAATTGGGGAAACAACACCCTTCATAATAGACCCAAATAATATAAAATCCCTCGGTGTGACTTTAACCAAGCAAGTGAAAGATCTGTATGATAAGAACTTTAAGCCTCTGAAGAAAGAAATTGAAGAAAATCTCAGAAGATGGAAAGATCTCCCATGCTCACGGACTGGCAGGATATATATATATATATATATATATATATATATATATATATATATATATATTAAAAATGGCCATTTTACCAGAAACGATCTACAGATTCAATGCAATTCCCATCAAAATTCCAATCCAATTCTTCATAGAGTTAGACAGAACAATTTGCAAATTTATCTGGAATAACAAAAAAAAACAGGATAGCTAAAACTATCCTCAACAATAAAAGACTTCTGGGGGAATCACTATCCCTGAACTCAAGCAGTATTACAGAGCAATAGTGACAAAAACTGTATGGTACTGGTACAGAGACCGGCAGATAGACCAGTGGAATAGAATTGAAGACCCAGAAATAAACCCATTACACCTATGGTCACTTGATTTTTGGACAAAGGAGCCAAAACTATCCAATGGAAAAATGACAGCATTTTCAACAAATGGTGCTGGTTCAACTGGAGGTCAGCATGTAGAAGAATGCAGATCGATCCATTCTTATCCCCCTGTACAAAGCTTATATCCAAGTGATCAAGGACTTTCACATCAAACCAGATACACTCAAACTGATAGAAGAAAAGTGGGTTAGAATCTCGAACACACAGGCACTGGAGAAAATTTCCTGAACAAAACACCAATGGCTTATGCTCTAAGATCAAGAATAGACAAATGGGATCTCAAAAAACCAAAAGCTTCTGTAAGGCAAAAGGACACTGTGGTTAGGACAAAACGGCAACCAACAGATTGGGAAAAGATCTTACCAATCCTACAACTGATAGAGGGCTTATATCCAAAATATACAAAAGAACTCACGAAGTTAGACTGTAGGAATAACCCTATTAAAAAATGGGGTTCAGCCCGGAAACCGGGAAAGGGAATAACACTCGAAATGTACATAAGAAATACTCAAGTTAATAAAAAAAATGGGGTTCAGAGCTAAACAAAGAATTTTGAGGGTACTCGAGACTCCCTGTGAACAACAATGCCAAGCAACCAGAGCTTCTAGGGACTAAGCCACTACCCAAAGACTATACATGGACTGACCCTGGACTCTGACCTCATAGGTAGCAATGAATATCCTAGTAAGAGCACCAGTGGAAAGGGAAGCCCTTGGTCCTGCCAAGGCTGGACCCCCCAGTGAATGGGATTCTTGGGGGGATGGTGGTAATGGGGGGAGGACGGCGAGGGGAACAAGAAAAATGTTTTTTAAAAACCTAGTTTAAAAAATAGTTTAAAAGTACTTTTAAATAATCTAATTCTTAAAAATTCCACAACTACACTACAACCCCTTTGTTAGAATTAAAAACTTAAACCTCAAACTTATTAATCATTTACATCTTAGTATTATCATCCTTTCTTAATGAAGTAGTAAAGTTATATTGGCTTTCTTGAGAAATAGAGAAGGGCTCTAACAACTAATGTTTGAAAGGAAAAGAAATACAGAGAATCTTCTCAAGTATTTGTCTTGTACTTGGTAAACAATGTTTCCTGTCACAGGCAGGACTACCCCATCTGTTAGCTACACTAGGTATAGTTATGGAAGTCCACAAAAGTGATTACCTCATATTTTTATTTCTCCCTTTGTTGACAATAGTTTTTTCACATAATATAGCTTGATTATAGTTCCCCTCCCTCTACTCCTCCCAGTTTCTCCTTATCTCCCCTCCCACCCAGAGCCACCTCTTTTCTGTTTCTCATTGGAAAACAGATAACCTTCTAAGTGCTAATAATAAAATGAATTGTAACATAGTAATGTAAAACAAAACCAATACATTAGAATATGACAAAACAAACAAATAGAAAAGAGCCTACAAAAGAGATACAGACTGAGACTCTCTTGTTTGCACACTCTCGAATTCCATTAAATCACTAACCTGGGAACTGTGATATTTATGAAAAAGATCTATTGGGTGAAAAGAAGAATAAAGTTAAAAGGAAAAGATAAATTAGAAAAAATCATGAGAAAAAATCTGATGTGACGTTATGAGTCAAGGAACTTCCAAAGCTACCATTGAGTTTGTTTCCTGTTGGCCATCTATTGCTGGGCATGTGACCTACTTTCCGAAATAGTTTCCTCAGGGATGCTCCCTTGAAGAAAAAAAATAAAATTTCATTTGCAAGTGGCTATCAATTGTGGATTGCTTTAGGGCTGAGGGTGAGGCCATGTGTCCACTTTTTTCTTTCATCTGTAGGACTCCATCTGGTCCAGTCCTCTGTAGGCCCTATTCATGCAGCCTTGGTCTCTGTGCGTTCATATGAGCATTGATCATGATGATTTAGATGGCTATATTTTCTTGGTGTCCACCATCAGTTCTGGCTCATTCTTTCTGTCTCTTCTCTGTGGTTCACTGAACCCTGAGAAGAGAGTGATGTTAGAGACATCCCATTTTTGACTGAGTATTCCTATGTCTCTCATTCTCTGCATGACGTCTGGCTGTGGGTCCCTGTATTTATTACCATCTACTTCGGGAGACAACATCTCTGATGATGGTTAAGCAATGAACAGATCTATGAGTATAGCAAAAACTCATTGGGAGTCATTTTATTGCTACAATTTTGGTTTGTTTTATGTTTGTTAGTTTGCTCTTTTATTTCATTTTTAGAGCAGTACTATTTGGTATTTGGCTTTACTCTGGGTCCCTGGGCTATGTAGTTCAAGTTTTGGTCATCCAAACACTGTTGGGTATGGGTTCTATCTAGTGGATTAGGCCTTAAGTCAAATCAGATATTGGTTGGTTACTTCCATAAGCTTTGCACCACCACTGTGCTAGCGTATCTTACAGACAGGATACCATTACAGATCAAAGGGCCTGTGGCTACATGATTTTATTTGTTTTAGTAACAGTAGAGAAAGAGAGAAAGATAGAGGTGCAATATGAATATTATTGTATAAAGTGAGGATATGACCACTCCAAGGTATGGTTAAGAAGAGGGGCTTTATTGTAGACATGGATAAGAATATAGCCAAAAGCATATGGAAGAGGACAGGGCATGTAGAGAAAGTAAGACTTAACATGGCAAGTAGACTGCACTGGCCCATGAATGGCAGGGGCAAGAAAGAGAGAGCATTGAGGTGATAGGACCAAGAGGACCAAGAAAGCAGAGAATAATAGTGTCAATTAACCTGGACCCTTGGAGCTCACAGAGACTGAACCACCAACTAAAGAGCATACATGGTCAGGTCCTTGACACTCCACATATATGTAGCAAATGTGTGGCTTGGTGTTCATGAGAGTCCCCAAACAACAGGAGAACAGGCTGTCCCTGAACCTGTTGCCTGCTAGTGGATTCAATTTCCCTAACTAGGCTGCCTTGTCTGGCCAGAGTGGGAGAGGATGTGCCTAGTCCTACAGTGGCTTGATGTGTCAGGGTGGGTTGTTTCTCAGAGGAGCCTCCACTTTATCAGAGGAGAAGGGGAGGGAGAAGGGAAAAGAGCTAAGTGAGGGGATGACTTGAGAATAGGAAATGGGCTGTGATCAGCTTGTACAGTGAGTAAATATATAAATAAATGACGAAAAAGATAAAAATACACACACACACACACACACACACACACACACACACACACACAACACAAAACCTAGGATCAGTTCCTTATTATGATTTCTTTCTGTGTCCTAGAAAATTTTTTCCTTCATAAACGTCTTCCATCTGAGAATTTATTTAAAATTACCTTACTACCATATTTATATAAATATGAATATGTTACTATTGGATGACAAAATATCCAGTTTCTTCAATCCTTCATTGCAACTCTTCTACAGTACTTCTGAGCTCCATTTAATGTTTGGCTATGGGTCTCTTTTTCTGTTTCTGGTAGCTGCTTGATGAAGCCTCCCAGATTACAGCTATGCTAAGCTCATGTCTGCAAGCATAATAGAGTATCACTAATAGTGTGGTCAGGGGGTTAGTTCTTGCTCATGGGATAGGTCTCAAGTTGGGTCAGTGATTGGTTGGCCATTCCCTCAGTCTGTGATCCATCTTTGTCCCTGTATTTCTTGTAGGCAAGACAAATTAGGGGTTGAAGGTTTTGTGGGCATGTTGGTGTCTTTATCTCTCCACTGGTAGTCCTGCTTGCCTACAGAGGTGTAAATGTCAGGTTCCATATTTCCCACAGCTACAAGTCTCAGGTAGAGTCATCCTAATAAACTCCCTGGAGCCTCCCCCATTCCAGGTCTTTAACACATCCTAGAGATGATGCACCCCAGCCTGCTACTAATTTTCCATTTACTCTACTGGCCCTCTCTCCACAGTTCTCCCTATACCTGATCCCTACCCCCAATTCCCCTCCCATCTTCTCTCACACACAGTTTCCTGACTCCAATGACTCGAGGAAAGGGTTTAGAATTTGAAGTACATAGTAAGAAGTGTCTGGAATAGCGATATTTGTAGAAGAGAGAAAAGAAAGCCCAAAGAAAAAAAGGTGACAGCTGTTCAGCTACTCAAACTCAGCAACAGTCTTAGTAAACACAGGGAAGTCTGGAGGTAAAATGGCCCTTCAGAGTTGTGTCAGGTTGACCTGAAATGATCAAGACTATTACCTCAAACAGTAGATAAACATGATCTAGTATGAGGTAACCCTCATAAGCTGAAGAAAACTTTGAAGAGGCTCACAGCTGGAGGCTGTCTGGTGATCTCTCTCTCTCTCTCTCTCTCTCTCTCTCTCTCTCTCTCTCTCTGAAACTCCTTTCTTGAAGAAAGATCTAGACAGTAGGTTAGAGTTTCCTTGCACCTCTTACCCTGACCCCAGAGGAAGAATCTCTGGTTGTCGGGGATCAATAGTACCCCTACTGGCTGGAAGCAGGGCCCACTGGCATTAGAGTTCTGCTTTTCTCTAGTCTTTTAAGAACAGCCACAAGAAAGACATCATAAATTAAATCAAATACATTATGTAGTGCATTTATTTTTATCTTAGTCTACAGCCCTAGCGTTATTTTTATCACCTTTTAAAGAAGAAAACCCAACTCTCCTATTCATCTCATCAATTTGTCAAGTTTTTGAATTCGAAATCTATATATCCATATAAAATTTTGCCTTCCTAGCATATTTTTTATCCTCACATAAAATTTATGTCAGGAGTGTTTTGCCAATATGGCTACCATAAAAGTTTTGTTTAGACTGAGAGAGTAAACTCTATACATTGAGGATAATGATTTCCTTGGCACGGGAATCAAAAATAAGTTACAGGGCAGGGAGTTTGACTGGATGCCTTCTACACAGGTTTATTGACATGAATATGTTTATCTTCTGATGAGATATGAAACAGACCAGGTTCTATCTTATCCATAGTACCTTTTCCACACCTGTCTCTCAGAGGTGGGAAAACCAAGAGAATCAAAGAAAACCAGCATCAAGCAAACTGGAAGTGTTAATAGAATAAAACTCATTAGAGGAACAGGAAAGACCAAATGGGAAATGTGGCTGTGGAAGAGAGTTTGAGCCAATGCAGAAACTTTAGAAAGCACTATTTGTTTATTTCCCACCTGCAAGTGGTAAAAGTAAGGTCTCCCACCAGATTTTTTAGAATTATCATTATCTGATCCATTGTTTCATGGAAGAAACAATAAAATGGAGGTGCCTATTCCCTTCTGTTGTACAATGCCTGTCACTTCTTCCTTGCTTCTTCTCCTCCCTAGATTTAATTATTTGGTGGTAACTTAGGAAAAGCTATTTCAAAATCTGTCCAGTGCTCATGCTCATTTTCTCAAGTATTCTTTTTAATGGGTTTTTCGCATTCTGAGTTTCAGATTACATAATCGTAGACAAACTCCATGATCCGACTCTAGCAATTGACAGACACAGATTTGATTATGTGATCCTGAGTGGCTAGGGAAAGCTTTTTATTCTTCTTTCAAACCCATAATTGCCTAAGCTTTCCTTTGCAGCTGACTGCCTTTCGGCAACCCAGTTGGGTTTCAGTTTGCAGGCTGCTGACTCCTAATCACAAACTCTAGTTTGTGTGATGGATAAAACAGCCATGCAGCACTAAAACAACACACAGGGATCAGCTTCTCTCAAATAAAAAAAGGGTGAATATAATAAAGCTCATTTCTACCTCACAAAGTTCCTTATTTGGGCATTGTATGGTCCACATATTTAATTCTATGGGATCTAATATAAGAAAATCCAATTTTATTAAATATTAATGCTAGGTGATTTGGGTGGAGATAAGAAAGAAGATAAAAAAGACATTTAAATTTATACATTTGCACTAAAGAAAGGACTTCACAATACTTCAGAACATTTGTACCCAGTACATTTAAGTATAGATAAGTTGGTTTGCAACTTGCTGAGTTTATGTCACTTTATTTTATTACCCAAGTGTATGGAAACATGGCCTGTATATGAATGCATTACTTATTGAAAGAATAAATGACCATGAAGTATGTGCTATAAGATGGAGCATAAATGGAGGTATTGCTAGACATAACCATACAGCATATGCAGAGCCCAGTGTATTGACACATTGACACATGCTGACTTTATAGTTTACTTTGTAAGTGCAAGGTATATTAAAACATATGTGATAGAAGAAATGAAGAAAAAAAGTATATTATGGTTCTCTGTAGGAAAATTACAAATAACTTAGTATACATTTCATAGGGAAGGTTTACTACATTGACATATATGATATGACAATGGCTGTCTGGACATTGGAGACGCTGAGAACTCAGTAACTTCTCAATCCACAAGACTGCATGCTTCAGCAGTCCCTTCTGGCAATAAATGCCTACAGAATGTCTAGACTCCTACTGATTTGCAGTTCACTGGAAGGCCAATGAAGCTTAATATTGAAGGATGGGATAGACACGTTATTTAACAGGAAGTAAGTACATGCAAGCAAGCCACACTACTTTGCCCTCAGATATCTTTAGGTGTTGGCCTTTGGGGAAAATTTCTAGCCACTCTGTAGGAAAGTATGACCCTCGCTCAGTCCTTACTCTAAATCCTTAATCCTTCCTCACTTAATCCTTACTCTAAATATTCTCACAGACTTTCATATCTTTAGTTGATTCAGTATACAACCATTTCACAATGCAAAGAAACCATCACATGAAAAGATGATCATAACTTCAAATATAATTCGTAAGAGGCTGAATAAAATTGTCTCCATAATAATCAATAAGACTAAGGTATGAACCATATAGGCATTAGCAATTTATTTTTTTCATTCTCCAAATTTGAGCTCGGAGAACAAACTAACCAAATGAAGAATAATTTAGTGAACAGGTAAGATGGCTCAGCCAGGCAAGGTGCTCGTCACTAACCTAACAACCTGAGTTCAGTCCCTGGGACCCACATGGGGAAAAGAGAGAACTGACTCCCAGAAAATTGTCCTATTACCATCACAAATATGTCATGGCATACATGTGCATACACATATCCTGAATAATGAATAAAAAATTAAAAGATTACTTTTTGGATAAGAACAATACTTATGTATTGGACATGGATATAATCATATGGATAGGAAACCGGGAAAGGAAATAACATTTGAAATGTAAATAAGAAATACCCAATTTAATAAAAATGAAAAAAATAATAATTTTTACTGAGAAAATACAATTATTGATTGTTGATTAATATTGTCACTAAGAACATAGCAATTTTAAACTTTCGGGGCAATGTGTTCCCAAGTTTTACATGATAATAGCTGATTTTATAGTTTAAACTTCAAGGTAAGAATGTTAACTATATGTCTTGTTTGTCCAGAATAAGGTCAAAGGTCAAAATATCTTATATGGTATTGGGTACATACAGTTTAATGAAGTAATGGTGACAGTTTCTCACACTGTTCATAATGTTGAATGAATGCCATTTCAGACAGAAGGTCAGCACAGTTTACAACTTCAACAGGCACATTTAGTGGAGAAAGTACAGACAACTCAGTTTGAAAGTTCATAGGTGAATGTGCCTGAAACCTGATTGAATGGGGCTTCCCCACTCCATTTTTCACCCACTCCATTTTAAGTGCCCACAAATAACACTACACCATTCCGATTATCTTTCCTGGCATAACAATTTATATATATTGTTATTATTGTCTTAAATAAGGAAAATCAAAATGTTCCCCATATTCTCTTAGCAGAACTTTCTCAATATGAAATAAGCAATTGACCCATGATTGACAAGAAAAAATCTCCATTAAAAAATAAAACAAACCCTAAGATACTGGGAAGAACAGAAAAAGTGGAGTTAGTGCAATTTTCAACCCTTGAGATATCATTGCTATACTACAAAATTGAGTTCCTTCCTCATATTTGTGTTTTGTCATACAAGGTAAAATGTATTTGTGTATCTTTCCCTTCAATACTCAGACACCATATCTGGTAATCAGAAGCTAAACTAAAATAACAAGAGAGAAAATTTCACGTCTACTCATTCAACTACTATTTTCAGGACCCTAAGACAATGTTAGCAAACTCCTTCCCAGTTGTAGCACTACAAAAAATTGATGAGATAAACTTGATGCCCAACCTTTAGACTTCTAAGAGTAAGCTGAGTTTGAAGCTTGTCAAAAGACTGACAGTTCCCTCTTTAAAAGTAAATTGCCCAGAATATTAAGCATTTTTTTGTTATAAAGACAGTGTCAGAACCCAGTCTGTGAATAGAGTCTGGTGAGAATTTTGAATGCTTGAGAGAAAACTCCAACAAAACAAGAAAAGTCTTGTGACCTCAGTTCTTTTTCAAAACACAGAATTGTTCTTCAAATGTGTTTTTGTGCCCGTCTCAGGCATAACTGATGGGGTGAGTTCCTATCATTCATGGTTGTGTGACTCTGTTGGAAAACATGTTTTTACCATGTGTGACTTGCCCTTGGGATTGAACTCCTTACTTATATATGATGCTTCTTGACCCTCAGTACAAATTGCCTAGTGATCTGAATAAAATTGGCTATTACCTGAGATGTTATTCCACCTCATTTTTAGGCCCTACTCTCACAGGTTTACACTGCCAACCAGAGCAGTAAAGAAGATATATTCTATTTGACTTTTTGCATTATATTTGGCAATTTCCAAGCAGAGTTTTGTGGGCAAAAATTTCGGTCTTTATTCTAAAGATGTTTTATGAAGCCTTTAAAGTTGCTACTTTTGAGAAATTGGTCCACTTATAAAGGTCTTAAGGGCTTCATTAGTAACTATCTGTTAACCACATCAAATCCTCTGATCTTAAACCTCATAGTTACTAAAGAAAACACTTAAATGTGAAATAATTTTTCATTATATGATGAAATTGAAGGAGATGTCATGCATTCAAACACTAAAACCCCAATCAGAGCTGTAACATAACTTTCCTGTTACACAATACAGTAGAAATGAACTTGCCATGAAGAAACAGTGCTGATATGCTGGGGCCATAGTTAGAGAATCAGATGAGTCTCAATGGCTGTACTACAGAACTAAGGCTTCTGATATAGGGTGGGAGAGTCCTGAATCAAGTGAAGGTTTACTGCTTCAGAATCATCTGGAAGTTATCATGAATGCAGGCAGAAAGGACACAGAGCAAAGTCAGTGAACTGTAAGCTTTACAGAGGGAAGACAATGGACACCACACTTTTAGTAATCATCCCAGGTAATGACTATATAATACAACCAAGTTTGGGAACCACTAAATTAATGCTTCTGAAGGTTAACTGATACTATGTTTTGTTTTATTTTGTTGCCAATGACTATGTTTGAAGGGGGATTTTGTTTATTCATTGATAAAATGCTGGCAAGAAAAGAGCACCCAAAAATGTAGAAACATATTGGGACATATGTTATAACAGTTTGGAGGAAGAAACCTCAGCACTCCAAGTTTTCTCTTCCCCAACAATGGAGCCTATTGTTACTATATATTACATAGTATATTTTCATATGTCTGTGCCTTTGCTGAGAAATTAACTCTGGACTGTGACTTAAAGAATGAAATAGCATGACCCTATTCAATTGTGGCATTCGTGGTCATATTTGCAAGCTTCTTTTTTTAAGAGAAAGTTTCAAGAAAGATTCTCTTTTTTTTCGGAGCTGGGGACTGAACCCAGGGCCTTGCGCTTGCTAGGCAAGCGCTCTACCACTGAGCTAAATCCCCAACCCTGCAAGCTTCTTAAAATAAAAAATATACAATGAATGAGAAGCACTTTTTTATAATTAATATAAAATAAAGTTTGAAATAGAGTTTGTTTGCAAATCCCATTGTAAAAAATCTTCCCAATATGCCTTTCTTTTCTTCTTCTTCTACTTCCTCTTCATCTTCTTTGATAACCAGTCACCAACAGGACCTCTATATCACATGTTCCAGAATATCCTAGAAGAGAAAACAGATAGAATTTAAGAACTGGCAGACAGAATGGAAAGCTGTGGGATGCTGTGACATGGCTTGGAATCCTCCTGAACCTGAAATAGCTCTGATCACCTTTTCAAGATCCTCACAAAATTGAGCCCATCAGCATATCATCATGATGAAGAAAAAGATAGCCTTGCTGTTATGACTGAAGAGGGGTTTAATGAAGTTGCAGTCCTCCCTGAATATAGTTTAGAAAACAATTGTTGGAGGGGAAAAGACATTTTCCATGGTGTAGCCACTTATTAGTGACCATACTATAGGCAACCCTAGTAAAACTCGTTTGACTGTCCAAAAAAAGAGAAGAAAATAGGAAAAGTTGGAACACATGGGCACTGGAAAAAATTTCCTGAACAAAACACCAATGGCTTATGCTCTAAGATCAAGAATCGACAAATGGGATCTCATAAAACTGCAAAGCTTCTGTAAGGCAAAGGACACTGTGGTTAGGACAAAACGGCAACCAACAGATTGGGAAAAGATCTTTACCAATCCTACAACAGATAGAGGCCTTATATCCAAAATATACAAAGGACTCAAGAAGTTAGACAGCAGGGAGACAAATAACCCTATTAAAAAATGGGGTTCAGAGCTAAACAAAGAATTCACAGCTGAGGAATGCCGAATGGCCGAGAAACGCCTAAAGAAATGTTCAACATCGTTAGTCATAAGGGAAATGCAAATCAAAACAACCCTGAGATTTCACCTCACACCAGTGAGAATGGCTAAGATCAAAAACTCAGGTGACAGCAGATGCTGGCGAGGATGCAGAGAAAGAGAACACTCCTCCATTGTTGGTGGGATTGCAGACTGGTACAACCATTCTGGAAATCAGTCTGAGGTTCCTCAGAAAATTGGACATTGAACTGCCTGAGGATCCAGCTATACCTCTCCTGGGCATATACCCAAAAAGATGCCCCAACATATAAAAAAAAGACACGGCTCCACTATGTTCATCGCAGCCTTATTTATTAGCCAGAAGCTGGAAAGAACCCAGATGCCCCTTCAACAGAGGAATGGATACAGAAAAATGGTACATCTACACAATGGAATATTACTCAGCTATCAAAAACAATGACTTTTAATGAAATTGTAGGCAAATGGTTGAACTGGAAAATATCATCCTGAGTGAGCTAACCCAATCACAGAAAGACATACATGGTATGTACTCATTGATAAGTGGCTATTAGCCCAAATGCTTTAAATTACCCCTAGATGCCTAGAACAAATGAAACTCAAGACGGATGATCAAAATGTGAATGCAGATCGCTCCCTGAGAGACACAGCCAGAATACAGCAAATACAGAGGCGATGCCAGCAGGAAACCACTGAACTGAGAACAGGGACCCCTGTTGAAGGAATCAGAGAAAGAATTGAAGAGCTTGGGCCGAGACCCCATATGTACAGCAATGCCAACCAACCAGAGCTTCCAGGACTAAGCCACTACCCAAAGACTATACATGGACTGACCCTGGACTCTGACCTCGTAGGTAGCAATGAATATCCTAGTAAGAGCACCAGTGGAAGGGGAAGCCCTGGGTCCTGCTAAGACTGAACCCCCAGTGAACTAGACTGTTGGGGAGAGGGCAGCAATGGGGGAGGTTGGGAGGAACACCCATAAGGAAGGGGGGGGAGGGGATGTTTACCCCGAAACCGAAAGGGAATAACACCAAATGTATATAAGAAATACTCAAGTTAATAATAAAAAAAAAAAGAAGAAGGCTTAATGGAAATGAGAAAGAGCACGAGTGTAACTTTAACATTTTCAAATTCTAGTTCTAATGATGGTTCTTAAATGCTTTAACCTCCCTTCTAGCCCACCACCCACCAGGAATAGTGGGAAAAGAAAGGACACACAGGAAGGGGACCTGTTTAGAAATGGGTCTTTGGAGCAAATCCTACCTGCATTGTCAGGAAATCATCAGTTCCATTCACAGGAGTCAGCATCAGCAACTTTATCCACTTACAAGCACTTCATGGATACACCAACAGTCTAGTTTGGTAGAGTTGGGATAACAAACACGAATCAGCAGTGTTGGCACTACCCACCAGGGACAACTAGTCAGCAGGAAGGACCCAGTGAAGCTATGATCAAAGAAGATACAAGACCCACAAGCATTGCACAACTAGCTCTGTAAGCATGGCTAGCTCAGCCCCATCATTATCTACTGAGTCCTTTTGACACTCCCTCCAAACATCATGTGTCCATGGGTCTTGCCTTAGCACATGCGTCAGTTTCAGCTGACATCACTCAGCCAATCAGTCAGAGTGTGCAGAAGCTCTAAGAGACTGCAGCATACCACCAGCAGTTTTAGTGGTGAGTTTCTCTCTATGGAGTCATGACAATTGCAGCTCAACTATGCAATGTAAGGTAGACCAATACATGCATGTTGTTAGCAAAGAATCCTTCATCACTTGTCCTTTCATGAGCTTGCTTTAGCAGAGCATCCCTTCTCCTGTGCCTGCTTCAGCCAAACACTCATTCCTTCACTAGTCTTTCACCTGTGTCCACTTCAGGAAAACACCATGAGTTTGCCCCAGCAAAATAGCATCCAATGCAACTGACTCTTCAAAATCCCTCAAGCTTTTCCTTCACATGAGTGTAAAATGTAAGGTAAAAACAACTATAACTCATTCTATGCATGGGTGAAACTCAAACAATGAAATAATAGTTTTACAAAAGAAAGTAAAAGGGAGGGCTAGTTGAGAAGAGACAGCAAATACATTGGCATAGGAACAGGACAAGAGATAGAAACTGGAAATGAGCTCTGCAAATGAGTTCAAGGGTTTCCTTACTTTTTCCTTTATGAGATTCAGAATATCAGGACTTAGATTGAACTCCCCATTGCATTTGGAGGTGAGTTTTGTGCAGACTGAGAAATAAGGGTCTAGTTTCATTCTGACACATGTAGTTACCCAATTTGATAAGTACCATTTGATAAAGATGTTGTCTTTTGTTCAGTGCACACTTAGCCTCTTTGTCAAAACGTCAAGTGGCTATAAGAGAGTGGGCTATATATGGCTTCTATTCCATCGATGAATAGATTTACATTTTGACCAGTAACATACCATTTTATTACTATAACTCTAAAATATAACCTAAAATCAAAGTTGGTGTTACCTACAGCAATGTGTTCATTAAGATTTCTTGGCTCTCCTGGGTCTTTCATGTTCACATATGAATTCTGATATTATTTTGCAATGTAGTCAAAAATTCAGTTAGAAGTTTAATTTGTAATTTGCTTTGGGTAAGACGGCCATTCCATGATATTAATTCAACCAATTCATGAATATGAAAACTGTTTCTAATTTTTGGTATCTTTTTCGATTTCTTTCCTTGGTGTCTTAAAATTTTCATTACACAAATCTTTTACTTTTAGTTAGATTTATTTCAAAGGATTTAATTTATTTCTCTTTTCTCCATAATACACTTTTTTTCTTCCATTTTTATTAAATTGTGTATTTCTATTTACATTTCATATGTTATTCCTTTCCTGGTTTCCTGTCCATCAGCCCCAGCCCCTTCCCCTACCCTTTTTATATGGGTGTTCCTCCCCCATCTGCTCCCTATTACCGACCCTCCAACTATCCCCCACACTGGAGGTCCAACCTGGCAGGACTAATACATTTATTGGATTATTTTGAATTTCATATCAAAAACCCTGAGCACCCTCACTCCTTACCAGTCCTCTCAGGTCTGCTCCCAATCCCTTGGGATCCCACACACAAAAAAAAAAAAAAAAAAAAAAAAAAGAAAAACAACAACAAAATGTTGCGGTAACATTTGCTATCAGTTCCCACCAGCCGGGTCTGCTTGCTCCAGCAGCTACTCTGCCATGCGGTCCCCAAGCTGCCCACTCCAGGCTGTCTCCCTTTTAGCCACCTTCTCTGCGTGGTCCCCTAGGCAGTAGTTACCACACTACACACACACACACACACACACACACACACACACACACACACACACACACACACCTCCTTCTGCTGGCCCTGTGCATTCACACTCAGTGCTGGGAACAGAACCAGATCCACACAGTCCAACTGTCTCTCAGCCATTTCTTTCACACACTGTCCTCTTTAGCCTGGTAAATCAAAGTTCCAGAAACTTGTAATTTAGCAATTAGATTTATATGTTAAATTCCCAATCCACAATTCATCCACACAATAAATTCACTGCCAATTGATAAAGATATAAACCACTCACCTAGACAAGATAAAATTGATCTAGTTCACCTAAATCTGAACCATCTTCCTCTATAGACTCCATTTTGAGCTCTCTCCTTCCTCTTCTCTCCTGCCTTACAAAACTTTGTCCCAACCCTGCTCTCTACTATCCAATCATGTATCTCATTGGCATGAATCTACAACAAAATGTCCAATTTTTTCCCCATGTACTCACTGGAGTATGGTCAGACTCACTGTAGCCAGCCCATTAAAGAAATCTGAATCCTTCCTCTTCCACCCCCCCCCCACCAGAAGCCATCAGTTGTGGAGAGCTATACTTCAGCATCCTTTTTACAGTTTTCAAGACTTCTCTTTGACATCTTTCTGTCTAGGCTTTTACCTTTCAGAGAAAGGAGGTATAAGGGTTATCACAAAAGCCTTCTATGACCTTCTTTCTCAAGTATGAGTCTGTGGTCAGGTCATGAATTCCATTGCAAGAGTAGCTTTTTTTTCCTTTAGAGTCACAACGAGAGTGATCATGGACTTACATGTGTGTGATTTCCTGCAATAAATAGCATGGACCACAGACAACTACATGGTCTATGGCATCAGCACATGCTACAGACTTCAGCATTGTCTCCAGTGGGAGTGCTTATTATAGAAATCAACACAGTCTTCTGGTACTACATAAGTCATGGATATTATTGCAGCCTTCAGCAGCAGAACAAAGCAAGAACATCTACATGGCCTCAGGTGGCAGTGCAGACCATTCACATCAATATGGTCCCCAGTGCCAGCACAGTCCATGGACACCAACATCACTTCAGGCTGCAGCACAGACCACCGATGATCATGTGGCCTTTGGTGGTTACTTGGGCCATAGATATCAACACAGACCTGGCTTTAGTAGGACCATGGACCCAGACACAGCCCTCGATGGCAGCAAGGACCATGGTATCATGATATCAACATAGCCTCAGGTGTCTGCATAGGAAACTCCTATAAATATGGAACCAAGGCTCATAGACATCAAGATGGCCTCAGGCAGCAGCACAAACCAAAAACATCCATATGGTCTTTGATGACAACTTGGCCCAGGGACATCAACACAGCTCCCAGTTGCTGCAGGACCACTGATATGCACATGAACCTCTGACATCAACATGGCCTGGGGCAACAGACCCCAAATACCTAAGTGGCCTCCAAGAACATTGGAAAGTGCAGTGTGTCACATAGTATATATTTTTGTTCAAATAGCTTTACACACAAATTGCAAGAAGACATTGATCTGGTTCAAGGGTTCTGGTCTCTGATACACCATAAATACAAAATCATTGCTGGAATTCATCTTAGATATCTTGCTGCTGTTATGGTTTGGCAGGGATGGTAGGGGCAGGTTGCAGTCAAGTTCTAGGCTACTGTTTATCTCTCAGTCTTTTATTTAGGTCATCCCAAGGCTTGCAAGACTTGACCTTTTTGCTAGTAGGCTGCAGGCAGCACCACTGTTCTTTGTCTCCCAGTAGGGCAAGTAACTCCAGCTGTAGTCACAGCTACTCCATGCTGGGGGCTAGCCAGTAGGCCTAGGCCTGACCCTACTTAATAATGACATCTGGTCAGGCATGCAGGACTGGCTCCTGCACTCACTCAAGCAGCTCAGAGATGGAGTAGATATTGTGGTGGACAGACTAAAAGCACTAGATTTGGACTTGGATGATAGCCGAGTTGATTAGCTTGCCTGCAAGTGAGCCTGTCTTCCAAGATCCATAAGCACACATAGGTATTTTAAAAAAACTTTAAGGCTATTGTCAGTGGGAATGCTTCTCTGATTTTTGTCATTTATAAAGGAAAGATATGTCATTTGTGTGCTAATTTTATATCCTGCTATTTTGCTGAATGTGTTTTATCAGATGTTGAAAATTACTGGTTGAACCTTTAGGGTCTTTTATGTATAAAATCATATCATGTACAAATAAGAATATTCTGATTTCTTATTTCTCTCTTTTTATTTCCTTTATTTCTTCCACTTGTCTTATCATTCTAGTTGAAACCCAAATGAGGTCCTGATTATCAGGGCAAAGCCTCTGTGTCTACACAGGTTCCTAAGGAAGAACCCACTACCATCACTCTGCTAAAGGGAAATAGGGATTTAAGCAACTCCTCTGCCTTACTGCTACACCAATTGGTTAGCTCACATCTCAACCATCATCAGCAAAGCTTCTCAAAATATATGATGATTAGTACAGAAACCCATAACTTGTCAAGGTATAGAGAATAAGAAATTGCAAAGTGCTCATCTCTACACATTTATATCATACCCCCTCCTCCCAAGGCTCACAGATCATCATAGAAGATTGGACAGAGATTATAAGAGCCAGTGGCAGTGGATAACCACGAGAAAACATCGTTTTCTGGAAACAGCAGGGAATTCGAACATATGAGTTCACAGCGGTTGAAACAGCATGCACAAGACATATACAAGCTCAAGCCAGACAAAATTCCAGCATGGAAAGGAGGGGAGGGTTGGGCATGAAATCCCACTCTTAACTAGGGAGCTATCAGCAACTGATAGTGCTTTGAAGGGAGAGTTAGTTATCTTTAAGAATACAGGATTCTGTGGATTGACACCACATCCAAAACTATATGGACAACACTAATTGTATTGATAGGTTTAAAATAAAACTGAACACAAAGTCAGAAGGGTGGATCTAGGAGGCGTTTTGGGGGGTGAATAGAGTCAAATTGCATTTTATGAATTTTTCAAAGAACAATAAAAATGAAAGAAGAAAGGAAGAAAGGAAGGAAGAAAGAGAAAGAAAGAGAGAAAGGAAGGAAGGAGGGAAGGAAGGAAGGAAGGAAGGAAGGAACAAAGAAAGAACACAAAAATCCATTGAATTATTTCCTGAAGGTCTTCTGAGAACCTTTACTGTCTTAATTTTCACTTAAAAATTCTAGTGGAAACTATATCATACAGAATCTCAAATATACAATAGTATAATATTTTACACACAGAAGCTTACGTGGGTAATTGCCCAACCACACTCAGATCCTACCAGATACCGCCCCCCAATTGTTTACATGTAACAGAATCTAAAACACTATCCACACCATTTTATTTAAGGTAACTGCTATTTTTATTCTATAATGTTATGCTTCTGATTGCCTATTTTTTCCATGAGATTTATTATAACCTGACTAAGATTCAATCTTTTTGTTTTTATATTTTTGTCCATCTTCTAAAGTAGGACATATGTCCCATAAGAGTAAGATTTATGTTTCTTTACTACCATTGCTGTAATTTCTGCTGTGTAGAGTGACTAGAATAGAGCGGATTTTTTGGAAGCAATAAACATTTCAAACGCCGATGACCATTTGGGTCATATGATACTGAAAAGCATTACGATACGAAATGCCCAAATGACTAATATTATTGAATATCATTCAAAGCAGAAAAAAATCTTTCAAAGGATCAAAGTAGCCTTTCCTAATTCCCTTGCAAGCAGATGTGAACTATAGTGCTCTAAAATGTCAAACCCTGAGATTTATTCTATCTTGACAAGTTTCTGCAAGATGTCTGGGTCTAACACTCTGATGCTATATCACTTAGAAAATATGAGAATAGGATATTTCCAGGTTTGGTAACACACTAATGTGGTGGATTGTTTATGCTATTAATTTATAGTGACTAATTTCTCTAAATCAAAGCCATTCTAGTATTACTATAAAGGCCTTAAACCACATCACAGATTAGAAAATATGCTTTGGTTCATCCTAGTTTATTATAATGGTGGCGTATAAGGACCAAAAATTACAGGAGTTTCTATGTAAATTAAACCAGATAAATAAGGCAGTGAACTCTAAAGTTATGGAGATATACTTTATATGTTCACACAAAGCATTCCTCCACAACTTAATGAAAAGAACATTATAAAAGTGAAGAAAAAAACTTCAGTGACCAAATAATCATTTATATTCATTCCACTACCTCAAAAGATGCAACCAAAAGTATTTAAAATCAGAATTTTTATTGATACAGCTTTCACTCTGTCTCCAATGCCTATGAATTGTTATAAGAAAAAGAATGTGAATGGACTTTTTAAAACCCTAAAAAGCTTGAAAGAAAGAAAGATCTGCAAATTCTCTTAAAAGATATTATCACTTACTAACCCCAATATATTCTTCGTGGGCTTAAAAATCAATTGAGCCTTCATTTTTATTTTGCAGGTCAGGACAGAAGACGTTGTAAAAAGACATAACAATCATAATCACAACTAATATTTCCTATCGATAACTGAGAAAAAGCAAACTAAAAGCAACAGCAAACCAAATAAAAAATTAAAAAGACAAAATCATTTGAAGGAGAGAAAGACTCAGAAAGAGGAAATTAAGTCAGATGTAAGCTAGGTGTGTTGATGTACACATCTCTAATCCCTGCAACTTGAAAGACTGAGTCAGGAAAATTGCAAGTTTGACATGAGACTGGGCTACAAGATAAGTTGTGGCCCAATGTGTACAACATAATAAGACTTATGCAAGTTCAAAGGAGAAGAAAGAAGATGTGCTTGGCCATGACAGGATGAATTTCCCCTTTGGGTACACAGGATTATAGCACTGTGGCAAAGATCCAAAGGTCCTGTGCAGTTTTTCCTACTCCCTAAGCTGGGAGAATAAAAGAGGAAAGGTTAACATTTAACATGGTTTAGGTTTGTTAGAAAGAAGCATGTTGCAGCTTTACATTGAGTTGGGGTATACCCTGAACTCCAAGTCAAAGGAACTCTACATATAATGTGTACTGTTACATTGGCATCAGTGGTTTGCAGGCTGAGTTGTCTCTTTTTTATTAACTGATTGTTTTACTTATTTATATTCTAGATGTTGGCCACTCTCCTGGTCCCTCTTCAAAGAGTTCTAATAACCTCTCCCCTTCACCTCTGAGCAAGTGTCCCCACAACGGGATGTACCCCCACCCTGGGGCATCATGTCTCTACAGGATTAGGCACATTCTCTCCCCCTCTGTTACACAAGTGCCTGGGACCTCTGACTAGCCCATGCATGATCTTTGGTTGGTATCTCAGTCTCTGAGAGCTCCCCGGAGTCCAGGTTAATAGACACTGTTGGTCTTCCTGTGGAATTGCCACCCCTTCAGTTCCTTCAGTCCTTTCCCCTAACTCTTCCTTAGGGTTCTCTGACCTCAGCCCAGTGCTTGCTTGTGGGTATCTGGATCTGTCTCAGTCCCTATGGAGTAGAGCCTCTCAGAGGACAATCATGCTAGGCTCCTGTCTGCAAGAACAACATGTTGGTATCAGGGATTGGTGCCCATCCATAGAATGGATCCCAAGTTGGGCCTGCCACTGGTCAGTCATTCTCTCAGTCTCTGCTCCATTTTTGTGACTGCATTTCTTTTAGACAAGAGAAAATTTGGTCCAAAAGTTTTTGTAGATAGGTTACTGTTCACAACCCTCCACTGGGGTCTTGTCTGACAACTGGACATGGTCTCTTCAGGTTTCATATACCAGATATTGTGCATTGATGCTATAGTCATCAACAATGAATCCTAGGAGCCTTCCCCATCACAAGTCTCTGGGAAGTTCCTCTTCCCCCAACAGCTATGTAGTTCCATTCATTCTCTGGGCATCTCTCCTGCCATCTGCCCCCATACCTGGTCCTGCCTCCAACCTCCTCCCTTCTCCTACCCAGTCCCCTCTCTCCTGCCTCCTATGATTATTTTGTTCCCACTTCTAAGTGGGATTTAAGCCTCCTCATTTAGTCCTCAACATAAAACCAGATATACTGATACTAATAGAAGAGAATGTGGGGAATAGCCTTGAATGGACTGGCACAGGAGAAAATTTCCTGAACAGAATACCAAAGGCTCAGGTTCTAAGAACAACAATTGAAAAATGAGCCCTCATGAAATCGAAAAATTTCTGTAAGGAAAAGGACACAGTCAATAAGACAAAACGGAAGCCTACAGATTGGGAAAAGATCTTCACTACCCCTATATCTGATAGAGGGATAATATCAGAAATATATAAGGAACTCAAGAAGATAGGCTCCAGTAAATGAAATAACCCAATTTAAAGTGAGGTACAAAACTAAACCGATAATTCTCAACAGAAGAATCTGGAATGATTGAGAAGCACTTAAAGAAAAGTACAATATCCTTGGTCATCATGGAAATGCATATCAAAACAACCCTGAGATTCCACCTTACACCAGTCAGAATGGCTAAGATCAAAAACTCAGGTGAAAGCAGATACTGGCAAGGATGTGGAGAAAGAGGAACACTCCTCCATTGCTGATGGGATTGCAAACTAGGACAACCACTCTGGAAATCAGTCTGACGGTTCCTCAGAAAATTGGAAATAGATCTACCTGAAGACTCAGCTACACCACTCCTGGGCATGCATCCAAAAGCTGTTCCACCATACCACAAGGATACATGTTCCACTATATTCATAGCAGCCTTATTTATAACAGCAAAAAACTGGAAGCAACCCAGATGTCCTTCAACAGAAAAATGGATACAGAAAAATGTGGTACAGCTACACAATGGAGTATTACTCAGCTATTAAACATGAGGACATCATGAGTCTTGCAGGCAAATGGATGGAACTAGAAAAATATCATCCTGAGTGAGGTAATCCAGACCCAAAAGGACATGCATGGTATGTACTCATTGATAAGTGGATATTAGCAAAAAAAGAAAGACTACCCATGATACACCCCACAGACCCTGAGTTGTATGTTAGGACTCTTCACTCAAAGAGCTACAGAAACATTCTTGAGGCTCAGGCCATAGCATCTGAATCAGAATTTTGGTGTGTGAGGCTCAATCTTGTTTCATGTTTTAAAAAGTGTTCTTACTTCTAGATGACTGTAATGCCTCGTCGATTCAATAATCACCAAAATGAACCTCGTTATAGGTATTTTAGGAACTACAGCAGCAAAGTTTAAAGTTCCATTGTATGTGACTAGCCTCGGAGGAAAAAGTATCTGCAACCCCAATGTCTAGCCCTGCAACTAATGTTCATCATGAGACACAAAGCAAGAAGGGAGTGAAAAGAATGCATGCCGCTCTTCCAATTTCTCAGAAAATTCTGTAACAGAAGCGTGCAATGAAAAGATACACAATGAAACCTCTATAAACATATTATAAGAATCAATGTGGAGCGGGGTAACAGAGAAAGTAGCAAGTAGAGAAAGGAATGCAGATAACAAATCCTATTTTGAAGAAAACATTCCTTGAAAAGGAGAGGGAAAAAAAATCAAGAGACTATAGAGTCACTGAAATATGGTATCAAAGAAAAATGATACAACAATGGGATGTGATGCAGAGGATGAAAAGGGAGAGGACCAAGTAAGAAAACATATTGAGAATCAAAACAGCCTTGCTGAGCTATAAAAAATACTACATATCATGAAAATGATGAAGGAAGAAAACAGAGGTTGTGATATTAATATCAGCAAAGACTGAATTCAAGGGGAAGTGTTTTGATAAAGGACACCATCCACAATGAGGATCTAGTTGCCATAAATATTCATGTACCAAAGAACAGAATCAGAATACGTACAACATGAATGACATAAGATGCAAACCAAGCCTAAAACACAGTAGCAAGTTTGATCTCACATTTCTGTCATCTGTGACAGATGAAGTAGATTAGAAAATAAGCAAGGATAGCTAGAGAAAGTCTGGAAAAGAATCTTTAAAAAAATGGAATTAAAGGCATTATGTTGCTGCCAACTTTGAAAGATTTTGATTAAGAAGAAATAGCTGGATCAAAAGAACATAATAGAGTACAGACTCTATTAGACTGCTATACATATGGAAAGGGAATCTTTGATGAATTTCACATTTCATATGAGCATCAAAAGCATGGGATATGTAACTACTTCACAAAAAGCAGTCTGATTTCCTTCCTCATTCATTATACTAAATTAAATCCCTAATAGATCAAAGGTTTTAATAAAATGTAAAATGCTTAAAATTGCTGGATAAAAACATAATAGGAATAATTTATAAACTTGAACTGGGAAGCACTTCCTAAAGAGATACAAACCCTAGACACCAAAGAAAAACTCAAAAATATCTTCCATACAAATATAAGCCATGTTCACTGCAAGTGCTGAGAAAGTCAGGAACAAAGACAAAAGACAGACTGGCTGGGAAAAAAAAGTCAGCATAACTGACAAACGACTGTGCTCTTTCATTTACACTAAATTTGTACAAATTGGGAACAAAAGAAAATGATTCAAAGAACAGTACTAGGCAGCGATGACATAAAGCAATGCAAATTTCCACTAAGCACATGAAAAGATGCTCAAGCTTATTCATGATTAATGAAATGCAAATAAAAACAGCAATGAGAATGTCTTTTTTTAAACCCCTGGATTGTCAATAATTCAAAAGCTCACCAAGATGAGGAGCAATAGGCACCGTCTGACACTGCTGGGGAAAATGTAAATTCTTGCAACTTCTGGGGAGGATAATTGAGCAATAGACAGTCACATACCCAGGAATAATCACTATAGGGAAAGGGGCTACTTCAAGGAACTCCAAATCAAAATGAGAATCAGGATATATAGTTACTGTTTTAAATGCTTGATTAGAAATTCCAATTTAATATTAAAAACTATATAAATGGAGTTTGTGGCATATTGTTTAAAAATAAAGTGTTAATGTAATGACACACATTCTCTGAACAATAAATGAATTAAATGTTGATTGCAGATTTTCCAGAATGTAATTTTTCTGATAAAATAAAATACGGCATGATAGTACAATAAAGCATCTTTCTCATTATGTCACAGTTGGTGTATAATGAGTAAGTTTTACAAAATACTAAAATTCTTCAGCAGTTTCCCCAAGAACTGCTCTTGACTACCAGTGTTCCAATTATTCTCTGTCATACGATGCATTTGGTCAATCTGTATGAGTTGGTTCTAGCTCTCAGAAGTTGTCTCTGCCAGACCCCTACCATATCAATAGCTTTATTTTTATCAACTTCATTAAGTCCTGGACCTTTTATACAACTAGAAATTTCTCTTTGAATTTATCTGTACTCCTTTTCTACTGTGAAGACTAGCATCAATATTTATATGCTGGGCCAGGATATCCTCTTGCATCAAGTACTAACTCCATAGGGATATTTTCATTTTAATAAGTAGAAAGTCCACTAAGGAATATGGCTGTTTACTGATGACTTTCATTTTGTATAAAATCCTACAATTCTAAGGATTCATATAACAAATATCTGGATAATAAGAAGTTCTTGTTGTGAGTAGTCACACACTAAAATTAGTGTATTTAGGGTGTTGTTGTCGTTACTGCTGATGCTGTTTTACTTCATTTCCTTTTCCTGGACTTCATGACAAGGTAAAATGTCTTATTGCAGGTTCTCAAAGTACCTTCAAAATGGATATTATAGATCGAATTCCATAAGCATAACCTTATGCATTGTAAGATTTAATCCACATATGCATGGATTATGTCCTTTAAAACTATCTAAATGCCTCTCAGTAAGGGAGTTCTTAATTCTGTCAGGATATGTCCAGTAAACGAGTGTTGTCTTTTAGCAATATTCAAAGCAAAATGAAGCTCCCAGTCTGCAAGAGGCTGGAGCAGGAAGACTAATGGTCTGAGACCAGCCTAGGCAAAATGGTGATAGAGACTGTCTAAAAAACATGAAGTATATCTTAATATAGAATGATTGTATTTTCCATAATAAAAACCACTTTGCAAAACTGTCTTTAAGGTTCTATTTGTGAGTCATACAGGGTGACACATATCTGTAATTTTAGCACTAAGGAGTTATGAAAAGGATGAAGTACACAGCCAGCCTTGTCTACACAGCAAGTCAGAAGCATGCCTGGAACGTATTAGATGCTGTCTTAAACAAATATATTCTAGCTATATATATTTTCAAACAAAACATGTGCGCACACACACACACACACACACACACACACACACACACGAACACACACACATACACTTGCCTCTTTGTGTTGCCTGATAGGTACACTCATTGTTCTATTAGAACCTGCTAACAGAAGTTATTTGGATGGAAATTAACTAAAGATTACCAGAAAGAGGATGTTTAGCTTCTGTCACACAATTATGTCTGAATTCTTTTATTATATTTGCTCACTATTTTTAATTTTAGCAGAACCTTTAACACTGCCTTTTGATATAAGGAACACATGTAAGTGCTATATAAGATATATCAAATATTTATATAAGCTATAAGAAATATAAGACAAAAGCAATAGCTAACAGAATGACTTCAAGAAGTTCAAAATCATTGTAAACAATCCAAAACCATGCTACAACTGAAACGGTATATTCTATTTCTTATCCTGGTTGTTTGTTCTATTTTGCCTGAGAAGCCAATCATCTTCCACTCGTACCCTTTGCTTTACTCTACTATTAGGTCCTATGAATCTTACCCTCTAAGCAGCTTTCTAGTCCTCTTATCCTTTGCTCTTCCCAATGTTATACCCCTAAATCATGACCCTATTTCACCTCATTTCGATGGCAGCCAATACTCCTTTCTTCCTACTCGCCAGCTTAAAGCCTCAAAAGCCACTCCCTCTCATGTCACAGTTCAGTCAATTTGGTGTTCTTTTGTTTTTTTCATTTACTGACACAGATTATCCTTTATATTCCTGCATGAACAGTTTTGTATATATCTTTCTGTCATTTTTCTCCTCCTGTTTCCATTTGCTTAACATCTATGCATACTTTATAAGTTTTTTCATAATACCCCCTCCAGACAACATTGGCTTACTTTATACTCTATCCTTCTCCTTGAGAATGCTCATCACATTTGGAGTTGGTTTTTCATATCTGTATTTCACACTTGATCCTAAATTCCATGAAGAGAAAGACTGATAAGACCTGCCCAAAAGATTGACAAATAGTAGCAACTCAATAAATTCGGTTTGACTAGCTGAGAGCAAACTGGCCTATATATTTTTCTTACTTAAAACCCACACTTGTTTCTTACTATGTGAAAAGGAAAGTTATGAAAATTATTTGATTATGCTTCATAACCCCCCAACCTAAGCCTTTGTCTTTCATACTCTCCAATTCTTTATTTTTTTTTCGTAATGAATACACTATAGCTGTCTTCAGACACACCAGAAGAGGGCATCGGATCCCATTACAGATGGTTGTGAGCCACCATGTGGTTGCTGGGAATTGAACTCAGGACCTCTGGAAGAGCAGTCAGTGCTCTTAACCACTGAGCCATCTCTCCAGCCCTGCTCTACCAATGCTTAATTATCAGGATTTCTAGAACAAACCTCAATGATCTAAATTGGTCTGTGTAAGCTGTTCCAGACATATATCGTATGCCTCTTGCTCTATAGGCATCTTCCCTGGCCTCTTAAACAGTCACTTACAATTTCACTGTGTTCAAACTTTATCTTGAAACTCTTGTCCTTGTCTCTTTTTGCTATATTTAACATATTTTATGTAATTCCATAAATGGGCTTTTTGTATTTAGCATCATGTTTCACAAATGCTTAATTCATAACTGTAACACAGTAAATACTAGATGTCTAAAGTGAACTGAACAAAGATTGCATGTGAATATAAATTATTGATGGCGTATCCATTGTAACCTGCATTCTTGTGTACATTTTTCTGGGCAATAGAAAATATTATCAAAATTTTATATGTAGTAACTCCATTAACTGCCCCGAAAGAATAGCAAATGCATTTTTTTTTACATCTAATAAACCTTCATGCTGCTGGTTGAAAGGCTACATAAAATTTGCCTCCCTGGGCCACAGCCAAAGCTAAGGCTAACAGACTTCTTTTCTCAGACCTAAGGTTACAAATCTATGTGGCAAGGAAGGCAAAGCAAATAAATGGTCTTTATAGACCATGCAATTTAACAGCAGTGAAAAAATCAGCCATTTAGCACTCACGCAAGCATTCTATGCCTTCGTCTCAGGTCACTTGCAAGAAGTGGGCCTAGCATATTTAACAACAGAGACTTCAAATTCACAGATACTGATTCTAAATTAGCAAAGCTTAGCTAGTCACTGTCACATAGACCTCAGCACTTAGATTAAGAGTTATCCTCAAGGTTCATAGTAGAAATTGGTTAATCAAAAAGTAACTCTAGGCTTCTGTATCCCTAGGACCGCTCTCCAAGGTATATAAAGTAAGTTCTGACTATTAGGCTCAGTTAACATTTCCTAATATATGGTCAAAGATTATTACAGCATGGTATAATCCACTTGCAATCTATTTATGGGTGCTATTTTACACCTAGTAACTTTGAAGTTAACCATTTCATTGTCAAGAACTTACTAAACTTGGCTTTTGGAATTGAGATTTTTTTTTTTTGTTAACTTGAGTTTTTCTTATTTACATTTCAAGTGTTATTCCCTTTCCCGGTTTCCGAGCAACATCCCCCTAACCCCTCCCCCTCCCCTTCTTTATGGGTGTTCCCCTCCCCATCCTCCCCCACTGCCGCCCTCCCCCCAACAATCACATTCACTGGGTGTTCAGTCTTAGCAGGACCCAGGGCTTCCCCTTCCACTGGTGCTCTTACTAGGATATTCATTGCTACCTATGAGGTCGGAGTCCAGGGTCAGTCCATGTATAGTCTTTAGGTAGTGGCTTAGTCCCTGGAAGCTCTGGTTGCTTGGCATTGTTGTTCATATGGGGTCTCAAGCCCCTTCAAGCTCTTCCAGTTCTTTCTCTGATTCCTTCAACGGGGGTCCTATTCTCAGTTCAGTGGTTTGCTGCTGGCATTTGCCTCTGTATTTGCTGTATTCTGGCTGTGTCTCTCAGGAGCGATCTACATCCGGCTCCTGTCGCCTGCTGGAATTGAGATTTTGAGAATGATCTAGCCTTCAAATGGTTGGATCAGTACTGTATGTGAAAGAATCAACAATGCTTTCTACCACGTTAATGTCCAAGGTAGGGGCATAGAATTGAAAGATGAGATATAAGAATTAAAATATTCCACTCCTCAGGCACAACTGGTTTTGTCTCATTGTGTAATAGGCATAAAATTTCTGAGGTTATCAGAGAGTCTTTCTTGAAACTTTCTCTTAACAACTACAGCAAAACCCTACCATCTTTCAAGGCTATTTTAAATCTGTTTGGTTACTAGAATATAGTGTGTCAAAGTACTATAAACTGGGTTGTTTAGAAACAACAGGATTTACTTCTCACAGCATTAGTGGCTTGGAAGTTCAAGATCAATACTGACATTGTCTGATGAGGTCTTGCTTTCTGGCTCAAAGATAAAGCCTTCTTGCTGTGTCTTGAGATGGAATGGAGGGTGAGTCTCTCTTAGTTATCTTTTATTTAGGCATAAATCCCCTTCATGGAGGCTCTGAGCCTTCTCCCCAAGGCCCCAAGTTTTTAGAGATTTTACATATAAACTTATGTAAATTAGGAATATACAGACTGTGAAGTCCAAATTAACTTACAAAAATTTCCTGAAGACTTTCTTGTTAACCTCAATTCAAATTTCTAAGGCATGGACTCTGATCCAAGTTAGTTCATACGATCTTCAACAAATCTGCAATGTGGCAGAAAATCTAGGTAAGGAGACAAATATATAACCAGATAATTTGAATATTACACTAATATTTAAGGCAAACATACATTTAAATGCTATCAGAGCATAGAATATGAAGATATATATATTTACATATATATATATGATACTGTTGACAGAGAATATCTAAGGGTAATAAGACACAAACTAAATCTTTACAAAGAGAGTTAACTGTTGGGAAAGGCATTCCTAGATGAAGAGACATCATAAATAAAGACATGACATAAATAAAGACTCTCATGAAACAGAATGATATATGTGAGGGTCTACAAAAGAAATTTAAAGGAAATGACAGAACATGTCTTACAAGAGGCATTAGAAGTAGGTAAGTGGGGTTAAATGCACAAAATGATTTAAACATCACATTAGAAAGAATGTGGATGAATATTGGACATTGTATTAAATGGGTTATGTTTTAGATCACTCTGCAAGCTCCATGGAGAATGGACTGGAAGAGGAAGATACTCCCTATCAATCGAGCATGAAGCACACACTGGAGCACACTATGCTGAGAGCTCATTCAACTAATTCAATTCATGACATACTATTTTGGGTCAACGGTTCCCTCGATCATCTGTTTCATCACTGCTATTCCCTGTTCCACTCCCAAGCCTCAGGTGAGTCCATTTATGATTTCCAATGAAAAGGTCACTAGTTTTAGATTTCATTATATTCTGGGGAGATTCACAGAGTGTCACAAAGTCATAATTAGAAACAGGAGACTTCAGACTTGTGCAAAATTCTTACCTTGGGGCAAGGTAACTCAATGGGGTCTAGTTAACCTGGGGCTTAAAATAAGGGGATCAGGCAATGTGCTGAGATTTGGCAGACAAAAAAATGCAAACTACATTCCAACTGCACCTTCTTCTAGTATTTCACAGACACACATACTCAGTCTTTTGAAAATTATCTTTCTTTTATACAGTGCATAAACCCTACTTCAGGTGAATATAGCCCTAAATTTCCTTTGGCAATGGTAATCTTTGACCTCTCTCTCTCTCTCTCTCTCTCTCTCTCTCTCTCTCTCTCTCTCTCCTCTCTCTCTCTGTCATTCTGTCTCTGTCTCTGTTGCCATCACACCTCTCCTTCTCCATCTCCATCTCCCCCTCCCCCTTCCCTTCCTCTCCCTCCCTCTCTCTGTCTCTCTCTCTATCTCTCTCTCTCCTCTCGTGTGTGTGTGTGTGTCTGTGTGTGTGTGTGTGTGCGCGCGCGCGCGCGCGAGCGCGTGCTCATGTACCCACAAATGCATGCTGTGGAGAATGTATATCAGTGTGCATGCAAGTATATCCTTACATGGATTTGGAGACCAGAAGATACCATCAAATGTCTTCTTCTATTGCTCACCACCTTTTCCTTCCTTTTTCTTTTATTGGATATTTTCTGTATTTACATTTCAAATGTTTCCCCTCCAGAAACCCCATACCCCATTCCCCCTCCCCCTGCTTCTATGAGGCTGCTCCCCCACCCACCCAAGTACTCCCTCCCTCCTCTCTACCCTGGCATTCACCTACACTAGGGTATCGAGCGTTCACTGGACCAAAGGCCTCTCCTCCCATTGATGTCCTACAAGGCCCATCCTCTGCTACATATGCTACTGGAGCCATGGGTCGCTCCATGTGTACTTTTTTGTTGGTAGTATAGTCCCTGGGAGCTCTGGGGGCTCTGGTTGGTTGATACTGTTGTTCTTGCAAACCCCTTCAGCTCCTTCAGTCCTTTCTCTAACTTCTCCATTAGGGACCCCGTTCTCAGTCCAAAAGTTGGCTGTAAGCTTCCACATCTGTATTTGTCATGCTCTGGCAGAGCTTCTCAGGGGACAGCTATATCAGGCTCCTGTCAGCATGCACTTCTTGGCATTAAGACAGGTCTCACTCAACGGAACGCTCACCTGTTTCTGCTAGGCCTATGGGATTCTTTTGTCTTCACCCCCCATTGTATGTATTAGGAATATAAGCAAGCACTCTTACCCACTAAACCAGCCTACAAATCTAACCTCTGACCATTTCATACATGATAAGAATATTCCTCTCCAAAAGAAGTTATTATGGATTGAACTACATGTATCCTGATCATGTGTATAAATCAAATATTGAGTGCATATCAGCCTTTTATCCTTATCTTAATGCTGCCAGCCAACATATCCAGTAATGGCTGTCATTTAGGAAGTTGGTTGAACAAGGCAAACCTGGCCCTCCTTTTCTCTACACCTATGCAATTTTCAAGATCCCATTGATCCTCTTCTCTTTCTCCCTTTGCTTCTCTCAATAGAATAACGTACATGAGGAAAAATCAACTTGGATTGCTAGGAAAGTTGACACCTCAAGGGACCTATTCAGAGATCACCAAAGTTAGTGCCTGCTGAGCCTTACTAGCATAAAAAGTGGTTTCTCATTTAGAACATACAGAGTTTTAAGATTGTTAACATTTGTGGTCTGTAAAATCCCCCATTTCTCAGGAGCAGAGTCTGTGGACACATGTCAAGGTCCAAAATTCAGCTTGATTGGTCTTACTATTTTTATAATCTACCTCCTGTCTTCTGTGTAGTCTGCCCATTTGTGACTGGGAATTCTGATGAACTTCCACTGACTCCCACAATTTCAGGTCAAGTCATTAAAGTAAAATGGGCATTTCTCGGATAAAGTTATTTCTTCTGAAAGAAAACCATAATTAGCACATATGTGTGTGTATGCATGTGTGTACAAAATGCATTTATTCATAAAACAATGATTCGTGTGTGCGAGTAAATGTATGTTAGTATGTGTGTGTTCATTCTAAAACATGATCATGAGAGGCTGGAGAGATGGATCAGTGGTTAAGAGCTCTTGTTGCTCTTACAGAAAATCTAGGTTTCTTTCTCAGATCCACAGAATGGATACAAACTATATATAATTACATGTCCAGGATACTCAATTTTCTCTTCTTACCACTATGGGTAACAGTCTTGTATATAGTATATATACATAGGTATATAAATAGGTCAACAAATCAAAACATTTTTATAATAAATCATAAAGACATTTATTTTAAAATATTTCTTTGATATAGATAGACAGATAATTTTACCATAGATTAAAGAAAAAAAATCTACCATACTCATGAGATTTATTTATTTATTTATTTATTTATTTATTTATTTATTTATTTATTTTTACATAAAGATTTAAATCATGGTTGAACATTTGCTATTCCAGCATGTAGAGAGTCTTTAGCATTCTCAAAATTCATCAATATTTTGAGTTTTTAATTGTTAATGCTGAGAATGTCATATATTGACAGAGATATTTCAAAAATTTCTAAAAGTTCTGTTTTAATCCTAAACCAAAGTTCATTGAACTTGTTTTGGCTTTATTTTTTTTTTAGAAATGTGTACCACCAATTCAAACTGTAGTTTTTACATGCTAGCATGATAAAATCCAAAGACACACTACTATGAGAATGACATGTTTAGGATTGAATTTAGGAGCTATTCTTTTTGTTTTTCCTAATTAAACTCTAAACTTCTATAAGAGCAGCAAACTACAGATAGTAAAATCAGTAGAATTAATACATAAGATGAGTCAACACTCTCAAATCTCAGCTATTTTCGGACAATGTTCAACCATTGGCACTGCACAGTATGAGGCCATGCACGATGCACAGTGCTCACATTTAATATTCAGAAGCAAGGTTAGGGTGAAGTTGTTCAATGCAATGAGGCTACATGCTGCAGCTAGAAAGACCTGGTATTCATCACCCATTTGCTTTTGAGTAAAATTTTGATCCTAGTGGGGTTCAGAAGCCTTTAATGGATATCCAGTTTTTATAAACACCAATATTTAATAATTCAACCACATTGAATTATGACCCACGGGTTAAGAATCCTCGACATAGACAATGTGAAAATATATCTTCTAGAAGTCAGAGTTTCTTTAAAAATGTGTTGATCAACAGGATCCTTTTAAGGATTAAATGAAATAATAGATGCAAGGTTTTAGAATGCTACATAAAACGACTTATTTTCTATCTATCATTGATTATTATGTGCATGTGGAATCTATTTTAGTGACACCTTTACTTCTTGGAATCAGAATGCAACATTTTACAACGGTTTTGCAATTCAAAGCAATCATTAATTCAACCTTTATTTGAGCTTGTTTGGGACAACAAGGTATTTAAGCCCCAGGTAATATTTATTAGAGTTCAGGGGAATAAATTCTACCAAAATAATATTATGTAACCACAAAATGGGGGAAAAATAATGGTGATCATAATGCAACTAAGTAACAAACGGACATATTAGAGCTCCTTTGGGTTATTTCAACTTGTGCCTTTGAAAGGATGACTTCATGAAAGTAGTCCTAAGTTTTTCCATTCTGCTGATTACTGTCAAGCCCCACAAGAAAATCTACTATGATTATGTGACAACCCTAGAGACAAGCAAAATAACGATTGATCAACTGTGTGTTCTCTTCCACTTGTCAGTTTAACTAGGTTGCCACCACTGTCTGCTCACTGAGCTTCTCTAATTGCCCACTTATATTTGCACTGTATTAAAGCAGTGCTTTGGAAAGGTTGCTTTTTCACTGCCTGAAAATACAAAATGACATGACTCAAGCTAATCGTGTATGGGAGCCAAATGGATTATTCGGCAGCACTAGGTTAAAGTGGCCACTTCCCTCTGCTTACCAATACCTGGCTCCTGGAACTGAAAGCATGGCCAGTATTGACTGAACTCTGTGATTTAACATTCATTTCTTCTACCAAAACTAAATCCACTGTCAAGACAGAAAAGATTTGAAAACAGAGAAAAGTGGAAATCACATGCATTCAATTTCCATACAGCTTTTCTGTCTAAAGTTCTCACCTTTTAATCAAAGAGCATACAAATTATGGTCACCCATTCTTATTTAAGCTTGTTCGATTATAATACATCATGCAACTTTTTGACCTGTGGCATGCTTCCATTTGTTTTAAAGATAAATATTAATGGTTACACACCAAATGTATGCACTACATAAGGTACTGTTGATGAAGTCCTCAAGGTGAAGAATGGAAAAAGTTGAGGTATGTAGATGAGTCGGAGACTACAACAGTAATGGCAAGAAATAACCTCTGAGCTCCCAGAAGTAGACATTTAAATGACAGGATGATTTCTGTATAATTCTGAGTGTAGTGCTAGCTGCAATCCTTATAGGATCCTTACTCTGACAGCAAGCATAATTAACAGCATGAAAATATGTTTGATAAGTAGGAAGCAATGACGATCAAGGCAGCAACTGTCATCAGTTATCATTCTACAAACTAATGTTCTATCCAAGTAAGCAAACCAGTGAGATCAAAATATTCACCAAACTACAATGGTGGCTGAAGGAGAGGACCTGGCTTAGGACATGGCACTTGTGTAGGTACTCACACAATGAAAGGAAATCAGAAAATTGGCATGCTTTAACTAAGAGGATAATAATGGTGCTCGTGTGCTTTTCTTTCTTTTTTTTTTTTTTATTAACTTGAGTAATTCTTATTTACATTTAATGTTATTCCTTTCCTCGGTTTTCAGGCCAACATCCCCTAACCCTCCCCTCCCCTTCTTATGGGTGTTCCCCTCCCTATCCTCCCCCCATTACCGCCCTCCCCCCAAAAGTCACATTCACTGGGGGTTCAGTCTTAGCAGGACCAAGGGCTTCCCCTTCCACTGGTGCTCTTACTAGGTTATTCATTGCTACCTATGAGGTCAGAGTCCAGGGTCAGTCCATGCATAGTCTTTGGGTAGTGGCTTAGTCCCTGGAAGCTCTGGTTGCTTGTCATTGTTGTACATATGGGGTCTCGAGCCCCTTCAAGCTCTTCCAGTTCTTTCTCTGATTCCTTCAATGGGAGTCCCGTTCTCAGTTCAGTGGTTTGCTGCTGGCGTTTGCCTCTGTATTTGCTGTATTCTGGCTGTATCTCTCAGGAGAGATCTACAACTAGGCTCCTGTCGGCCTGCACTTCTTTGCTTCATCCATCTTGTCTAATTGGATGGCTATACATGTATCAGTCACATGGGGGGCAGGCTCTGAATGGGTGTTCCTTCTGCCTCTGTTTTCTTTGCCTCTCTATTCCCTGCCAAGGGTATTCTTGTTCCCCTTTAAGAAAGAGTGAAGCTTTCACATTTTGATCATCCATCTTGAGTTTCATGTGTTCTGTACATCTAGGGTAATTCAAGCATTTGGGCTAATAGCCACTTATCAATGAGTGCATACCATGTGTGTTTTTCTGTGATTGGGTTACCTCACTCAGGATGATATTTTCCAGTTCCAACCATTTGCCTATGAATTTCATAAAGTCATTGTTTTTGATAGCTGAGTAATATTCCATTGTGTAGATGTACCACATTTTCTGTATCCATTCCTCTGTTGAAGGGCATCTGTGTTCTTTCCAGCTTCTGGCTATTATAAATAAGGCTGCGATGAACATAGTGGAGCACGTGTCTTTTTTATATGTTGGGGCATCTTTTGGGTATATGCCCAAGAGAGGTATAGCTGGATCCTCAGGCAGTTCAATGTCCAATTTTCTGAGGAACCGCCAGACTGATTTCCAGAGTGGTTGTACCATCTTGCAATCCCATCAACTATTCCTCTTCCTCCACATCCTCACCAGCATCTGCTGTCACCTGAGTTTTTGATCTTAGCCATTCTGACTGGTGTGAGGTGGAATCTCAGGGTTGTTTTGATTTGCATTTCCCTGATAATTAAAGATGTTGAACATTTCTTTAGGTGTTTCTCAGCCATTGGCATTCCTCAATTAGAATTCTTTGTTTAGCTCTGAACCCCCATTTTTTAATTGGGTTATTTGACTTTGGTGTCTTCTTGAGTTCTTTGTATATTTTGGATATAAGCCCTCTATCAGTTGTAGGATTGGTAAAGATCTTTTCCCAATCTGTTGCCGTTTGTCCTAACCACAGTGTCCTTTTGCCTTACAGAAGCTTTTATGTGTCTCGGGTGCAGGGACCTGCTGCTCCAGTCCCTTATCTATGGGATCCCAGAGGCGTATACAGTTTCCTCTTGGGGGCCAGGGATGTGGGCAGGGGTGGCACTGTTGGTGGTCTCTTCCACTCTGTAGTCTCAGGAGTGCCCACCTGTCCTGGCGGTGAGCTCTCTCTCCCACAGGGTTTGGGAGCAGTCTCCTGTGCTTTGCTATAGGTAAACATGCCTGAACATTGGGGAATGTATGAAAACTGGCATTGGGAGAAGTACTTCAGTTGGGAAAAAAATCATAATATACACTATAGCCATTTTCCAAAAGACTAGTAATAAGATGCCACACAAGATATACATATAGGCCTAAAATTTATATATATATATATATATATATATATATATATATATATATATATATATATATCAGTCAATTTGGGGGAGAAATATAAATCATGTCTCAAGCACAAATGTCTTAGTTGTTTTTTCTTCTTAAATGTAAACTGTGCAAGGGAAACATAAAACTTCAGTGAATCAAGCCTTAAATGCTACTCCTACAGGGAATTTCAACAATTTACTAGGAATATACTGAGCCGTATAGCTAACATAAAATATAGAACTAGCGGCAGACATTCTCGTAAGGGAGCCAAATTTATGAGCCAAGTTGCTCTTTAAAGGTGAATGAACTTCCGCCTTGACTGTAGTAGCACCCTAACTAGCAAACACCCTCCCCTGATGTTAATTTTGTTTGTTGTCAAAATAAGAATCCTGCCAGCATCTTAGCTAGCAATGTACCCTGGTGTCACTGTCATATGGATATCACTTGACTACCACATTTAGAAACGAAATGTGGCTCATTCTTCAACTGCCTCTAATCAATACTTCCAGAATTTATATTCTGTAAACATCCGTGCTTTGCGTCTAAACAAATAATTTCATCATAAGCTAGTTCTCAGTAAAAACTACAATAAGTTTTCACAATATATTATGGTAGCTAGGGCTATTCAGTTCTAAATAATGGCTCCTTTTGCTGGACAAGTAAATTGAAATTGATTTGTTTCAGCAGCATATGCTGTAACACACAATGCCTGCTTACAACAAGCCTATTGACTTCTTCTGCAAACACTACTCCAGTTTGCTTCCTCAAGGACTCTGGCAGGATTTTTAAATCATCCCACTTTCTTTCCCCTGTCCCCCAGAACAAAGCATCCATTTAAATAAGGACTCTATACAATGTGTCCAAAAAAAAAAATAAGAGTGAGAATGAGCTTCCTTTGAGATCAACTGAGCAGAGCCCAAGGTGAGAAGTGAGCCCTCAGATGAAAGGGTCAAAAAGAAGACACAGACTAAAAGTCAGATCAACTGTGTCTTATAAATTATAAGAAGAAAAGAGAAAGGGGGTAGAGAAACAGGCAGAGACTGGCTATCTTGAATCCATACCATCATCCCCTTGCTGTTGGGACAATGCTATCTATAATTGAGATGGTCAGAGATAGAGGGGTGGACTCATGGGATATTTATTTACTCCAGATGTAGTGGTATAAGCAGGGGATGAAAAAGTTCAGACACCCACAGAATGGCTCCCAAAGATGCTACATGCAAAGCCCATGATGCTTCCAGCATTTTTAGTCACTCAAAAAGGAGGCCCAGCCACATAGAAGAGACGCCTGATTCTCTACTAGTTTCAGAAGAATATCAGACTGAGTCACAGGCAACACAAGTTTCTTTGTAGGGAGATGCATCTGGGACCAAAGCCAGCAAGAATGACTGGGATTACCTTTCATGATTACCTCCTGGGATAGTTTTACTATAACGTCCACAAAAGCAGCCATCCTTGTTCTGACTAGGACATCTCTGTGGATTTTCATCCAAGAGGGTTTCCCAAAGGTTATTTCTGTTTTATATTCTTTGCCACTTTATATCATACTGTTTGCACAGCAGGATAGGTATTCTCATTTCTATTTTATGATATGTTAAATAAGGCCAACAAAGGAACAAAAATTTCCCAAAGAGCCAAAAGTTTATAACTGACACTCCAAAAATTTGAACTCAAGTCTTATAACTTTAAATCAAGTGCCTTCCTTCAAAATATTTATATTTTATGCACTTGGTCATTTATTTTTTATATTCAACAAACATATACTGAGTACTGACTTTGTGGCAGGCAGCAGGAGCTCTCAAGTTCAGTTTACAATTCACCTTCAGTAACAACTCTTGGAGTTAAGACAGAATCTATAGTCAATGTGATGGTCTGCATATATTAATCCTGGGTTCTTAAATTGTTTTCTTTAAACCCAACAGGTTATTTTTCATCCCAGCAGAAACAGTTGTCTTGTGAGTCAGCCCATAAGCCTAACATCTGGCAAGATGCCTCTTGTGCATTACTTGCCACCAGTATCCCTTAAAGTGAAAACTGTCACTCAGCAGACCTTCCAATCCAAAGATTCTGAAGATTTCTGCTTAAGCATGGTGCGACTGCAGGCTGACCCTGAAAACAATCATGAAACTGACACAAATCTCTCACATTTCCAAACCCAGAAATGTCTTTTCTACCTGGAGCCATCTCTTTGAAGAACCTTCACTTACTACCAGCTCCTCGTCCAGCACTTCTCTGCCTCTGCTATTGCTCCCTTGGCATTCCTGAGCAGCTTTCTCTTATGCTGAGAAGTTAGTGAAGATCAATTTCTCCTGTCATGGCTTCCTTGCCTTTTCCTATGGCCATGTGCCTCACAGATGTACAGTAAATATGTGAGGCCCAAAGGCAGACAAATGATTAGAAAGATTACAGATGGAAGAAGGGTGATTTGGAGTACATATTTAATCCATAACCCTAAAATGGGGCATCTATCACTTACAATTTTGGACAGTGAAATGAACACTGGATAATTTTCATGCTGTGGGGATATAGTGTAGGTGATTTGAAAAGGCAAAGAAAGTCCGGCCTATAAGGCTTTGGCCTCAAAAGTTATAAAAGGACAAAGCTCACAATTGGTTACCGACTCTTCTTAACTCTTCATTTCCACAACATACCAGATATTGTCCTTGGAATGCTTCTAGATGAAATCTATGTTTAGAGCTGAACTTTTGTCAGTGTGGTCTCCAGTGACATGTACTCTTGTAAACAAAATCCAGCTGAAATTGCTTACTTCACTTCTAGTTTCTCCAAGGTCTGTCTCTGACCTTGTGTTTCAGAGGTAGTTACTGTCTCACAAGGCTTATTGGCTTCCATTTGGCCCATCTCTTCACAGTTTTATATACCATTTAGAAGCTCCCCTTTCACCCTGCTGGCAATATTTGAAAAGGTTGGTTCATTCACAAGGTCATAGCAACCATTCTCACTTCTCATTCTGATTTTAGAATTTTAACAAGAACTTCCAAAATATACTAGTGAGGTAGCCCTTAGCTGCACAGCCTTTGAACCTTTCTGCATGAGTCAATTGGGAAGATAAGGCCTTTCAGCTGCCCTGAGTTGTGTTCTGTCCTAGTATAGTGACCAAACCTTCTATTTCTAGTCTGATCCAGGGCATCATGTCCTCACACTAGAGTTAATGAAATTGACACTCTTGTCCCATAAAAGTTCTCTTCCATCTGCTCCTTCCTGCTGGTGACTGTGAGATTATTTCATCTGAAGGAATGACTTTCCATTTGCTACTGATCTATTCACTAACTGTAGTAATAGAGTAATGCCTAACCTCCTCAGGCTCACATTCAAGGCTACCCCTGAAGTGTGTCTATCCTCCCTACCTAAACCTATCTTCACTTGCTTCTCAGATGAGCTTTTTATTGTACAGACACCAGTTTTTTCTTGTCGTTGGCATATGTCATGCTTTCTTTGTCTTTGATTCATCATAGAGTATCTGTCCTACTCCCAAACGATGGTATGTCTTTACCTTTCTTCTCATTCAATGTCTCACTCAAGAACCACTTCTTTCTTAAAGCCTTCTCTCATTGTCCAACCCATGCCTCAGAAGGATATCATAACCCTTCTCAATTGTACACAGTTACAGCCTATATTTTAAATAAGATCTTCCAATGATTCTATTTTCAATAGAGATTGATAGATTCTCTTATAAACACTCTAAGTTCTTCCAATAAAAGACACATACAATTTCTGAAATCATGACAATGAACTCTCCTTTACCCTAGTCCCTCATATTTCCTATATTATGCTACAAACTCCTTCTAGCATGTAGAGGTAGACAGCAATTAGGAAACTCTGTACCTCCCTAACCACATATACCCACAACCTCTCCCTCAAATCACTTCTATGTCATATAAGGACACATATTACCTAGATATGATTTAGTCAAGCGTCCCACTCTAGGATCACAAGTTATGCTCATGAATTTTGCCATCAGCTAATTGTAAGTACAGTCTGTCACTTACATTGACAGTTCTCTGATGAAAAAGTAGCATATTGGGTCTACAAGCTTTGGGTTATGAGCAGAAAAATCATCACCGGGTGAGATTAATTTTTGATAATTATCTTTGGGTAGCATATTTGGTAGTACACAGATATGAATTGCTTAGGGAGTTTGGGTTGCACAGGGTGTTCTGTGGTTGGGCTTTATGTCAGCTCTTCTTGCATATTTCACCTTAGGTCTAGACACCCAAAAGTACATGGGGGGGAAAGTTGACCAATTATATATGATATCACTGATAGAAGAAATCCAAAGAATCAAAGATGGGTTTAAGCCCTGAAAATTCCCTTAACACTCGCCCCATCCTGCCTTGCTCTCTCTCTCTGTCTGTCTGTCTGTCTGTCTGTCTGTCTGTCTGTCTGTCTCTCTCTCTCTCTCTCTCTCTCTCTCTCTGTGTGTGTGTCTCTCCCTCCATCACTTACTGCCTGCTAATTCTCTCCCCTTCATCTTTTTTGGCTTCTAATGCTTTTAATTTGATGAGAAAAATCCTTTTCTTGGGAGAAAACTGGTAGCAATATTCAAATCAAGAAAAATACAGTTCCAGGCTGGAGAAATGTCTCGACCATTAACAGGTATGTTCATAACCAAAAGTTTAAGAAAAACACAAATCCTTTATTTGAAGTCCATCTTTTTTATAACTCCATTCCATTGTACTCATAACCTCATGAAACTTAATTCAACTATAAATTCAACTGTAGTTCATTTCTCTTCTGAAAAGATTGGGAAAAGTCAATTCGAATTATGAACAAATGTCGGTGTGTCAAAAAGTAGACTTCCATTCATTTTTTTAGCATTTTCATAAATTTGGAGACATAAACATTGTACATAAGACCTTATAAAGTTTATCACAAAAGAGGAAAAGACCTCGGAGATATACATACACCATTAATTTTATTACACAGAACTAGTGTGTGGTCTGAGTTTACAAACATAATCCTTACACAATCAGAGTAGCCGAAGTAGCTAAATCATTCTGTATGTTTTGAATTTGTGTACAGTGTTTGACTATTAAAGCAGCCCTGTCTTGTCAAACTATAACAAAAGTTTCAGTTTGATTCACTTGCAATGAATGAAACATTGACTTCAAAGCAATTATAATGGCTTGTAAGTTCAGTACTTTTATGGAGCAATGTTATAAAAATATAGCTGAAATCTTTAACTGACCAGATCTTCTGGGCCTTATTCTCCATGTCTAGAAGCTGTGGGATAGTCAGTGTTTTGAGCATCACTGATTTACAACAGTCCTCTGCCACTGTCCTCTTGGTCTGCCTGATTTTCCACAGCATCTTGTTAACCTGGCCACTATTGCAGCTGGTGTCTAATGCATGATCCCTGGAAGACACCAAGGGCATTTCCTGTCTTCTTTACAAAGCCACGTACGGCATCTCTAGTGACATTAAATTTGGATGCCTTTAAAAGGTTTTCCTCTGAGACTATTTTTTTAACCATCTCTGATTATCACATCCAGCAGCACATTCTGCAGCCAGTGAAAGCCTGGTCCTCTCCCAAGTGAGAGGTCTGGCAGAAGGTTCAGACCTTCAGGTTAAACATTGGACGTGACCAGACTTAAAGTCCCCACATGCAGAGGTCCTGACTATTGATGTGGCCAGGAGATTGTTCAAGGTGGTTAATACTTCAAAAGGCAAACCATGCATTTAAGAGGAGGGGATAATCAACATTCTATCTGTAATTCCACAACTTGTACTCTAAAACGTTCAGAAAGTCATGCTGGATTCTACAAGGGTTGCGATGACAAAGTTAAAAGGTACATAGCTTTCATCCTCAGGTATCTATGCTTTCTTCTTGCCTGTCCACAGAAATCTCTTCCATGTTTGTTGTCTTAGCCTGGACAGATTCTTTACCTTCACATGTGTTCTTGGCTTCTACTTCCCAGGTAGTTCTTAGCATCCTTTATGACTATCGCTTCTCTGAGTACAATATGGTAAATGCTGGAACACATAAGTAAATAAACTTCTGTGTTCCAAGTAAAGTTCACTCAACAGGGGTCCAACCTGAAATATTTCCTGTGTTACCTAATACCTAGCTTACCATGGTCCCAAATTAGAGGCCCCAATACTAACCACAGATCTATTGCTGCCCCTTGCTTCCATGGGACACCTAGTTAAAGTTATAAAAATAATGACCAAAGAAGTATAAGGGGAAAGGGAATTAAGAGGGGGAAGGAGGAAGGGGGGGAGGAAGAAGAGATGGGAAGAAGAGATGGGAAGCTCTAAGTTCAATGCCATCCTGATCTCTAGCATGAGTTCCAAGCCAGCCAGGACTACATAGTAGGATCCTGTCCCAGAAAAGGGGTCAAAGAAGGAAAAGGAAAACAGATAAAGAACAAGGAAAAGGGGTTGGGGATTTAGCTCAGCAGAAGAGCACTTGCCTAGCGAGCGCAAGGCCCTGGGTTCGGTCCCCAGCTCCGAAAAAAAGAAAAAAGAAAAAAAAAAAAAGAAAAAGGAAAAGACTCAGAAAAATTCCATGCTGACCAACAGAGGCAAGGTTCATAGGCCACATTTATCTATGTGAGTATTAATCAGCAGTGCTAACTTGCTATAAGAAGGATATCATGTGGCCAACCGTAACTTATAATCCATCAGTAAAGGTGAAAGTGGACATAGAAGTGGGCAGCAAAAGTGTCTCTGTAGATGAACAAATAAACTGAAACAAGCAAAGCCCCCCTTCAACTAAAGCCCGAGCCTCACCGTCAACCATATCAAGATGTACTTTTTACTATGCTTGTTGACATAACCCTGACTCTGCTCATATTGGCAAAAGAAGAACTGAGCCATAGTGTCAGAATATTCACAAAAGCAAATATTTATAAGCAGAACCGACAGTAAACACCCGAGAGCAATGACCTTGGGAGCCCCCAAATGTGAAACATCCAACACCATTGCCATTTGTTAGAGCTTTGAGTTGTAAATAACAGTCCTTAAGATAAATTCCAATCGCTTAATGGTATCATATTTGAAGTACAAAAGAGAATATTTGAATGACCCCAAGGCAGTTCATTTCAAACAAGTTCTGCTTACTATTAATTGAAGAGACATGCATTGCTGGATTTTTTTGTTTGTTTTTTGTTTTTTAAGCAACCTCTGAATCCAGCCATTTCTCAGTGATCCCTCTGATGTTGAATATTCCTCCCAAGAGACTTCTCCTATCACCCCAGATGCTCTGGGAAGAACAGCTCCAGGGATGATGTGTGTCCCTGTGTTCAGCAGCTGCTGACAGTATGTAAATTCATGATAAACAGAACTCATCCATGGTAATGAGACTGCATCACGTTCAGGATTGTGATCAGCAGCGGATGCCCTTAGAAAAACTAAAAGGAAGGTAAAGTCTGTCTTTAATATCCTTACTATCCTTTTCTCTGTCCCATGTCCTGAGGCAGCAATGTGAGGGCTCCCAAATTCCCATTTCTACCTGTTCTTCCACTCCAACAGAATGGGTCCTAGGCCATCATCACAAATAGAAAAAGGAAGCCGGGGACTATGCTCCAACCTGAACTAGCTAAGTTACCTTGGGGATGTAACTTTTATCTTAGTCTCAATATCCTGATACTCCGTGTCCTAAATTTATCATTTTAATAAAATGAAAGTAAAGAAGATCAAGGGAACTAGAATTTATACAGCTCTTAGCATGTACTAGACCCTGTGCTCAAAGCTATTTATATCAATTATTCCTTTAATCTTCTCAAGCAGTTATTACAATGCTGACTCTGGAGATAAGGAATATTAGGTTCAGTGAGGTTATACGGCTAGCTCAAATCCACAAAGCTTGCGAGTGGTAGAAGAGGGATTTTTCAAACAGGTCAGTGCATGGCGACTGCATTGCTTCCAGGGGCTCGGCTTAGATACTCCCTAAGGCTCCCTCCAGCATTAATAACTTACGAGTCTATGAAATCCTACCATGTACATAGCTGTTGACTCCACATATTTAAGGTGCCAAGTCCATAAACATTTGTGAAAAGAAGAAGGTTGGGTATTATAAATGAGAGTTATGGAGCAATGGATATTTGGGGCCTGAGTTTCACTGTAGAGAAACAGCAGAAAAGAAATCTAATTGTTCTTTAGAATCTCATTAAAGGAAAATGCAGGAGCTGGGGAGCATGGCTCAGTGTGGAAAGCACAAAGATCTGAGCATGGGTCCCTAGTACCCAAATAAAACCTAGGCATTGGCATGATGCTCATGTGTATCCCCAGTGCTGGCGATAGAACAGAGATGCATTCCAGGTGATGGCTGACCAGCTAGTCTAGCCAAAATAGCAAATTCTAGATTTAGTGAAAGAGCCTATCTCAAAAACTAAGGTAGAGTGGAGAGAGAAATGCAAATACCCAGTATCAACCTACATACAGAGAGAGAGAGAGAGAGAGAGAGAGAGAGAGAGAGAGAGAGAGAGAGAGAGAGGTTTAGGTTTAATTAAAAAATAAATAGACAAATTCCCCCTCCTTACTATGAGAGAAAGGGGAAAGCTATGTGGAAGGTGAGAATGTGTCATGGCCCCTTTCCTCCTTCAATACCGGAAGCAGTTAAATGAACCAAAAATGAGCCCTAACCTTTCCCTTCACTGAATCAAAGTGGTCCACTTCTCTAACCTTAACTTTGTCTTTCCTAGATTATAAAGACATCTTCCCTGCTTATTTTATACTCTGTGTCTTTGAAGTCATAATGTGGAATTCAGATTAGACTAATGTGACAGGGTAGCACCAGGAGGCTGAAATTAAATGGTGATAGCCAGGATTGGAGATGGTGAGACAGTCAACACATTTGGATAGCAAAAGGTACATTGTGGGAGTTTTCTAGCTTATGCATTGCAAAGTTATACAATTTGTCCCCAAATACTGAATATAGGATACAAAGCCAAAGGCGAAGGTGAATTTTTATACTAGCAAAGAAAATTTTATCTGAAATTCTACACCAGTCTTGGGTGTATTTATGGAAATGACTTATTAGCCATCACTTGCCTAGTATTTAAATCTAAAACTCATGTCTACATAATTACCTCTCAGAATTAAGATAATAACCTATTTTATCTCCCTGCATCTGAATCTATTCTCAACCCTGTTGCCATAATGTCCAGCCCAAACACAAATCTCTCCACAGAATTTCCTTACTTTAAAACTTGAGTAATTCCTCCCGGCCATGGGCATATAAACCTGGAACATTCACACAATACCCAAGCACATCATGAGTACTCCTTTCTGCACACCTAACCATTTGGAGTTCTCAGATCACATTTGGATATAGCCTTGTTCATGAAGCTTTCTCCACTCTAAATGTTCTTTTATGACCTGTCATCTTTTTGATGAACCCCAATACTCACAGTCAGATCATATTTGCTTTTTCTTTGTCACCTGTTCTGATATCATTATTATGACTAAATTTATGTCCCCAGAGCTAGGACACGATTTTACCATAGTAACTACAGTCCTTGCTTATATACCTATTTGATGGCCCCAATAGATATGATATGATACCTCCTAGGGAGAGTGACTGTGGATGGCATTGGGAAAATTCATTCCTAGTAATGATCCACTGAATCAAGAGATAGGTAAGTGAATGGTTAGTGGGTCAAATAATCAGATTACAGAATGAATTAATAAAGAAAGAATCATAGCTATACTAACAAAAACAAGACATAACACGTTACATATTCACAGTACATCATGTCGCATCAGAATTTCCAAACTACTTTAAAACCTTATATCTTATTTGTCCCTGATAAATTTATGAGGAAAAAATGGCATTTGAATGACATTATCCCATTGGAACTAGAATTTACATTGCCATAATTATTTCCAAATTGTTTTATCACTGGTAACCAAATGCTATGAGAAAGAAAAATTGTTTGTTAGTAGATGATTTTTCTCTCTTATGACCTTTTCTCCCCAAATCAACTTTCTCCATGCATTTGGTTAGAAGCCGCCTCCACAATGCCATTTTACATTTTGACTCTTTGACGTTCAGCACAAAGTCAGGCCAGTGCTCCCTGGCCTTGTCAGCACTCACAGAGTACAGCAGCCCAGGGCACAGGAGAAAGCACGAATGTTAAAAGGCCTATTGCAAGTCTCATCAGAAAATCAAATACATAACTCTAAAAATATCCCCCGTGATCTATGCATGTAGCCATGGTGTCTGACAAATTCAATTAAATCTGTCATACATCATTCTCCACAGTGTTATTGAGAGAAACGTAGCAGTATTGAATTTTAATTATTCAGCTCCTATTGATCCCACCATAATCTGGTGAGAATCATTTGCAAACTGACAGTCCCTTCAGGAGACAGCTGCTATTATCTAATTATAAATCTCATAGTGTCATTTGATAAAAGGTAAATTTTGTCTTCCTCTCAAATGAGATAAAGAAAACAAAAGCCCCAATTTTTGCAAACAAAATCTCAAATACAAACTAAAACACTAAACAGACCTTTCTTAAACTTATCTGTGAATGGAGCCTGTTTTGTGACACCACTCAGTTCTGGGTCCTCCATGTCCATAAACTGAGTATGTGGTTACTGTTGGCACAGTCTCCAATAGCCAATGTAGTAGGATCTCTTGATCAATACTTCCACATGCTCTATCAATGTCTCCATGTTCATCCCAAAGACTTCTATGCCCTAAGCTTTGTTCTCTTTGTTGGTATAATCAATTAAACAATAGGTACATTCTTTAAGGTATTCCAAAAGCATTCATAGAGAAGAGTGGGAATTTGAAGTCCATGGAAGATGGCTGGAAAAACACAGAGAAAAGAAGCACTTCAAGGACAAATGAGTGTGTTCCATCAAGGATCAAAATGGTAAATCATTGTGGCTGTTTCTCTACTTGGTAAATCTATTCTGTCCTTTTTCTCCTTCAAAGCCAAGATGTATGTGTTTGTCTCTTTGAGTATAAAGTAAATATACATATATGTGTATATATGTGTGTGTGTGTTGTGTGTGTGTGTATATATATATATATATATATATATATATATATATATATATATATATATATATATATATTCTCAAAACCAAGAAGAGACATGAAAAGACAGGATTCTGAAGAAATTTCTGAAAACCTGAAAGTCAACAGATCAAACTAAAGTGGGCAGTGGCAACCTAGGACATGTACAAATTAAGTCCCAGAAGCTGTTTTCACAAAAGGTAAGGAAAACAAAAAGGAAACTCCACTTTTGAAAGTCAGTAAACCTGAGGCGGAACTTGACACAGGGGAAAACAACACGGTTGCTTAAAAGGTCAGTGAAGTGATTACAGCAGCCAAGCTCTGTGTATCCCCTTGTCCTTTCCTTACCATGAGTCAAGCAACAGCAACAGGCACACTTTGCTTCATACAAATACATAAAGCGTGTCCTTGAAGTCCGGTTACTTCAAAAAGAAAGGAGGAATGACTATGTCCTGATTGCAAACTATGAAAAAGGTTCTTCAAAACAACAGCATTGAAGAAATTGCTGGATAACTTCTACTTGCACAGAAAACATACAAGCATTTCATGGAGAATAGCATAAACAGGGGCGTCAAGAGATGAAGCAAGTGATCTTGTCTCTAAGGATAATTTCAAAATCAAGAATCACAATATATTTGAGTAGCAATGGTTATAATGAAGGACAGGCATTTTCCCCAGCAATGTCAGATAAAAATACAATGGTGGCAGAAGGTAATGCATCAACAAAAGGCACAGGGGAAAGAGTTAATGGGCTATGCCAAGCTTAGGATGCAGGAGCGGAGCGAGATAAGTCAGGAGTCTAGTGGAGTTACACTGGGGAGGCTTGCAGATATCACGTAGAGCCATTTAGATTTTATTCTGTTATCAATGAGAAAAAAGACAGTGGCATTTATGAGGAGGAAGGTGACAGGAAGAGAGCTGTGCTTTTGAAGATAACTGTGATGAGAAGATAGAGTGGAGATAGAAGGAGCAAAAGTAGAGCGATTTAAGTATCTTCAACAGAGTAAAGACCAGACAATTAAGGTCTAAGTGTACTGACACTACAAGAGAAAAGAAGAATCAAATGAGAGATGTTAAAACATCTGTAGTTGATTAGGTTTAAAGCTTCAAAAAAAAAATGACCTGTTCCTGTTACATGACCTGCGCTATTCAGTGATTTAGAGATCAACAAAAGAGTTGTGTAGGGGTTTTGCTTATTTTTATCATCGTTGTTATCATTTGATAGGAAGAAGCTCACTTATAAGACAGTTTGAGTTCGAGATGTCTACAGGGTATCTACGTAAAAATATCCCATAAGCAATTGGAAATTCAAATCCCAGTTTTAGGAGAAAAGCCAAACTAAAACCTATACATTGTAAAAGCCTTGTTCCACAGTGTGTTAGGTCACCTTAAGAGTGAATGACTGAGAAAGGATGATGAGGTGACTAAAACAAAGGTTCCAAATAAGGAATAGTTTTCTTAGGAACTGACCTGTATCTTCAACAGAAGCAGCAAATTGATTTCTACTAGTCCAAAGAAAACAAGTTGAGCAAGTGATCATGGGAAAAACTCACTAGACACAAATTGTTGGGCTCAAGGGGATGCCCCTAAACACATTCAGATGTTTTGATTGAATTTAACGACACAGAAAGGTGTATATTACATTTGGAGATGCTTGAGAACAGAGAAGTAAACCTGTATCCTCCAAAATTACGTATCCAACTGATGTAAAGGCTAGTGGCCAGGTATTAGGCATGCTTACTTCAAGGATTCATTTCTCTGCAAACTTTTGCCCCTAATTCACAATGCTTTTTCCTGCCACAGTTAACAACAGGATGATCTAATTGTTGCATCTAACCCTAAAAGTTCCAACTATAATTGTAGGTGTACATGCTCAAGATTGATGTGGCAGACTCAAAGCTTATGTATTTAGTCTACATTTGCTAGCAAGGGAACTATTACAAGTGTGCACCAAAACAATAGGTACATTTTAAAAACCACCTGCTGGTCCTCATGTAAATGAATATTTTTTAATTGTTATTGTCAGTACTTTTCATTTTCTTATTTACTTTTCAATCTGATCACATCCCTTTCCTCCTCTTCTCCCAGTCCCTCCCTCTTATCTCTATTCCATCCAGCCCCATCTTCCCTGCCTCCCTTTCTCTTGATAAAAGTTTGTTCCCCATGTATATCTTCCACCCATTGCATATCAAGTTGCAGTAGAACTAAGTGCATCTTCTCCAATTGTGGTTAGGCAAGGCATCCCAGTGAGGGAAAAGGTATCCAAAAGCAGACAAGAGAGTCAAATACAGTTCCTGCTCTTGCTGTTATGAGTACCACATGGAGACCTACCTGCACAAGTGTTATATATGCTCTGAGGGACCTAGGGCCATCACATGCATACTCTCTGGTTATTGGTTTAATCTCTGTCAACCCCTATGGGCCCAGGTTAGTTGATTCTGTAGTTTTTCTTGTGGTATCTTTGACTTTTCTGACTCTCTCAGTATTTCTTCTCCCTCTTCAATAAGTTTTCCCAAACTCTACCTAATGGATCCCTGCATCCATTTCCATCAGTTGCTAGGTAAAGCATCTCAGAGAAAAATTATGAGTAGGACGCTTCAAAAATGGGTACATTTTAAAATTACTTGCTTTTGTTCATTTATACAAATCTTAGAGGTCATATTTTTATCTCATTTTTGAACTCTGAATTAAAAAATAATGAATATACATAGTGTATTTTTAGGTAAGAGGAAATAGACCTGTGAAAGCAGATGAGAGAAAACACATATGGGGAATATCTGCAAAATGTAATGATATACATATATGAAAACATGAAGCATACATTTATTAATAAATATACAATGAAGTTTGAGATTAATTTTTATTTTAAATTCAGATCATTTACAGGAACATATTCTTGTCAAAAAACTCTATGCAAAATAGATGTTTCCAAATTTAGTCTTTTTTCTCCCTTACTTACTGTACATTCTCTAAAATATATACTTAGTTAGGGTTCCTATTGATGTGATGAAACACTATGAGCAAAAGCAACTTAAGGAGGAATAAGTTTATTTCATTCACAATTACACATAGCAATTCATCATCAAAAGCTCAAAAGAAGTGAGGGCAAGAATCTGAAGTCCATGAAGGAGCATTGTTTAATGCTTTATTCCTCAAGGCTTGTTCAACTTTCTTTCTTATATAACCAAAGACCCCCCCCAACAGGCTGTCCACATACACAGTAGGCTGGGCCTTCCCCCATCAACCACTAATGAAGATATGCCCCTTTAAAGGCTTGCCCACCTACAACTCCACCTTATGTAGGCAGCCCAATCTTGAGACACTTTCTAAATTGGGATTCTTTCCTCTCCAAATACTATAGTTTAAGTTATATCAAGTTGACATAAAATGGAAGTAGCCAAGACTATTACTAAGACAAACAAACAAACATATTGTATCTTCCATACAGTTCAATACTTCCAAGTCATCAAGAATTTTTAATACATGCCAAAACTACTCTCACAAGACTACAGAACAAATCCTACATCCCGTAGTATACCATACAGAGATTTCTATGTAAAAGCTTCAGCCTTTCTTTCTACATCTATTTTCTATTATACGAAAATTATCAAGCTCTGTCTTATACTACACTGTCCTCCAAGCAATATACACTTAGGTTTCTCTATATATCTTTGCTCATACAGTTCCTTGTGTATGGAAATGGCCTTCCTCCATAATCACTTGTCTAAAACCCTATTTTCCTGAGATCTAGCTCAAATTTTACTGTGATATATCCCCTGCACATTCTATGGGTACATATGTTCTTCTTGTGTACATGCCCTGGGAAGAGAAAAGAATCTGAGGTCAACATAGATGTTATTGTGAAACACACATAAAGCGCTACATTCTCTTTTATGCTAGTCTGTTTTATCTACTTAATTTATCTGTCCCTAAAATATGTTATGTTTATCACTAGTAACATAATGATGAGACAGAAAGTGTCCTGATTTCAAAGATTTTATGGTCAAACCAGGGAAGCAAAACCTTTAGAAAATAATTATATGTAAACTATGATAAATATAATAAAGAAGTGTCTAAGGTACTATGGATTACAGTGGAGCGTCACTAAAGCTAGTTTTAGAGAGAATATTAACTTCATATAATAAGTGAAACCTTAATTTTAAATAAAAGTTATCTAAACAAAACCACAAATAAAGGAGAATGACAAAAGACAAAACTAGAAAGACAAGTCATGCCAAAATCACACATGACATTAAGGACAATGACAAAGAATGTTAATTGTATTTCAATGTAAAGAAGAAATAAAGAGACCTAAAATGGGCAATGGTTTGATTTGATTTACATTTTTCAAAGATAGTTCTGCCTGCTGAATTGAGAATGGATTGGGAATGGATGTTATAAGAGTGCCATCAGGGATGCTAGGAAATCTCTCATAGCACTGATATGATTTGGATATGATTTGAGTGCCCCTAAAGATTTCATATGCAGAAACTAAATCTGACTATCGTGTTCAGAAGTAGTGGCTTTGAAAAGAGATAATTATATTAATTTGTCAGTGTTGAACCCTATAACTGATCAGTGGTAGTTTTACAAGAAGGAGATTTTCCAGAGCAGAAGTGACTTCCTCCGTTTTATCATGTAATGATTTATACCTTTATTTTTTTTTCAGACTCTACTAACAGAAAAAAGCATTATAAGATAAGGCACCTAGACTGAACATGCAGAATTGCAAGCCAAAATAAACCTCATTTTCCTCAAAATAAGTCCTTCAAATATCATTATAATTTAAAAGTGAATTAAAACAAGTAGTTGAGGAAAGAAAGTAGCTTGGCTTAGGAGAATAATAGTTTTCATAATTTGAGCTAAACTATAGAGGGTTTTTTTGTTTTTTGTTTTTTTTTTTAAAGCACATTATCGTCAGCCTTTATTAGTGACCTCCAGGGGGTGCCAGACTTCCCTGTGCTCCCAATAGAATTTCTGGGGTGGGGTTAGGGGTGCGGTGGGAGGAGTGTGCCAGGGTGTTTCCTGATGACTCTCTGCAGTCATCTTTTAGCTCAGTGGACACCCAATGTCTGACTCTGCTCAAAGCCCAGAAAAGCTGTCCTCTGCCCTCTACCCTCTGCCCAGTGCATAATAGGAGGAAACCCAGGAGGCAGCCTGGTCCAGCCTGGTCCCGTGTGAGCTTGAACTATAGAGTTTTTATAGATATAATTCATAGACTAGACAGTTTGAAGGAACTTGACAGAGGTAAAACTTGCAATCTCTAAGGACTGACTTCATAACAATGATACTACTGAGTCTCAGGGAAAAATATTATTTGGTCCCCCTTATCAATGGTGAACAGATAAAGCTTCTTTATATACAAGTTTTATCTGTAGCCAGTTAATCCCCTATTCATATTTCATGGGTCTTATACTGTTTTATTGATATTACTCCCTATTATCAGGTACGGGTATGAATGCATGTAGTAAGGCCATGGGAAACTGAAGGTTCAACACTAGTTTCTAATTGCAAGCAGTGGATAGCCTTGATTTTTGAAAAAAGAAACAAAAGAACAAGTAAATTATGAAGTCAAGGTATGACGTTGAGAGATAATGGTTTCTTTTGAGTTGTGCTACATTTGAGGTCCCTGTACCACTTAAACCTACATCTGATATTGAGGAAACAGGTGGCCCAGTGTTTTTTAAAAATCTTTACATTATAAAACAACAAAGACCATTGAGATTGCTCAGCAAGTAAAGCATTTGCCATTCAAGCCTGATGAATCATTCAGTGTTTGAAACCCACATAAACATGGAATAAAACTCCCTCTACAAACTTGTCTCTGACCTTCCCACATGTGATATGGTATGTGTGTGACCCCTACCACATAAACAATATTAACTTTTTAAAGGAAGATGAAATCATGAGAAATTTTAAGTAGGAGTATTAATTTTAATGACAGCATAGCACTTAGTGTGTTAACTTATTATTGATCATTGTTTTTAGATTTACAGTAAGAAGCAGGAAAATAAACATAAAAAGGTAAAAATTGATCAGTTTTTGTCCAGATGACGTGCCTATTGGAGAATGTGGAGATTACCTACTATTTCTGAGCTGAAGTTAAGTAATGTCTTTAATTTCAGTAGTATGCTTTTGATGAAACTGGATGTACCAGAATTTGGTGCATATATGTTTAGCATAATTGTTCCATTGATGAGAATGAAGTATCTTTTAGATTTTCTGGTGAGTTTTGTTGGAAGGCTTTTTGCTCAGCCTCAGTTGATGTATTTACAACACAACTTCTCCTAAGTCTCAAGAAACATCATGGAAGCAGGCACAGAAAGGTTGGAAGAGGACCAGAATACCTGCTACTAGATTGTGCAAAAAAAGTAATGAAAACTAAACCCAGCAAAGAAGCATATATGTGTGACTACTTAAAAATTCAGCTTTGATTGCACTTATGCAAGTGAAAACTACATGCGATAAGTCAGAAATGTCTATAGTTGGAAGAGAATATCTAAAAATAAATGTAATGCTAATGCTTTATTGTTATGCAATTTAAAAATGTGAAAATTGTACCATTTAACCAGTAAAGGAGTGTGGATGTATTTAAAGCTATGGAAAACCTGCTGTGCACAGGGCTGAGGTAACAGTTAAAGAGATGAAGGGATGAGCACAGTTAAAGAGGAACCATGCACTCTGCATTTGGACAAAAGGTATGGTGCCTTGAGGGCAAAATTCCACCCAACCAGGGTTGTAATGCATAAAAATGCAAATGTATTTGAAATGAACAGGTTAAAAACCGAATGTCCAAGAACATAGAACCTCTAAGGCATCTTACTGGAGCAGGGATTTAAAAAAAAAAAACATATTCACCCATGAAAGTACGCAGACTTTGTGTAACTCTGGTATGAGGGGCAGTTTACATCTCGTGCTGGTTGCAAAATTTAGTATGTCTTTTGTAGGCCCACAAAACGGAAGAACTACATTGACATGGTGACCTGGCACCAGTTATGACTCAATTTCAAGGGCCTCTCAACTGCCACTGTAATGGAACCCCCATGGATGCTCCTGCTGCCTCAACTGCAAGGCACTGCCATGCTTTCCCCAAAACCGTTCCATCTTCCATCATTTATTTTTCTTTCAAATGTGTTATCACAGCAACAAAACCCATAAAATACAAGAAATCAGTTTTGAGAAATGTGGTCATTGCTATGATAAAGCTGACCAAGCGGTTCCTGGGTTTTTACCAACTGGTTTGTGAGAAGAATTTGAAAGTTTGTAGCTATGGGCTAGAGAAACACAAGGATGCCTAAAGCTGAGATTAATGGGCCATTGTGACACATTCAGAAGATCAGAGTGCTGACAGATAGACAGACAGTGAACATGGTTTATGAGGTTTCAGACGGGAACAAGAAACCAATCAGGAACCAGGCTACAGGCCATTCATGTTAAATTCTCCCAAAGAGCTTGGCTATGTTTTATCCATGTCCTGGGAATTCGAGACAGAACGAACTCAAAAGTAGTGGACTAATTTGTTTGCTAAAAGAAGTTTCAAAGCAGCATAGCATTCAAGATAAAACTAGTATAGCAATTAGGATGGTTTTAATGCATTAAATATATCTGCTTGAAAAGATAATAAGCACATCTAAAAGAAAAGAAAAGCAAATATCATTCAAAATCATAAGCAATAGATAAATAATAAAAATCAATGTGGGAATCTGTAACATAGAAAATAAAAGACAGTGGATAAAAATCAATGTTTTGTAAGGAGATGAATAAAATTAATAAACCTATAGCTAGGGTAAATAGGAACGATGTTTGAAATGAGTTAACATAGTCTGGAATGAGGAAAAGGACATCACTATAGAAGTCTATAAATATTAAAAGAATATTAAGAGATAATATAAATAGCTTTGGTAATAAATGTGACAACCAAAGAAAAATTGAAAAATTCTTTGCAATACAGAAACTACCAAAGTAGTTCAAATAAAAAGTATTAATGCTTAGAAATGGGTAACCTGAATAGCCCTTTACCAATTAAATAAATTGGAATTATAGTTAAAAGCCTTTTCAGAAAGAAACTTTCAGACCCATATTGTGTCACTGGGAAATTCCACCAAACAGTTAAATAAACAATACTGACTCAATATACACTCTTTCAAAATGCCGAGAAAGAAGGAATATTTCCAACTCATTCTATGAAGCCAGCAATATCATTCTGAAAACACAAAGAATTATAAGAAAACTGCAGATCAATATTTCTCAGAAACAGACACATTCTTACTTAAGACAAGCACAACCATAAATAAAAGGGATCATGAACAAGGGTTATTTATCCCATTATTCCAGAGTCGAGTTAATATGTGAAAATCAATCAAAATAATGCACCATACTAGGAGATTCAAAAGAAACATGCACATGGTTATTGTAAAAGATGCAGAAAACACATCTGACAAAAATCTAACCTCTATTCCTGATTTTTAAAAATAGTTCTTAGCAACGTTATCATACAGAGAAACTTCTTCAACATTATTAAGGACATAATGAAAACTCTACATTTGACAATCTGCTGATACATAGAAGAACACAAAAGAATCGAATAAGTGACATGCCTGAATGTCTTATAAAAGTTCATATGGACTCATACAATTTAATAGGATATATAATATTACTATGTAATAATTATTATCATTATTAATATCAAAGAAATGTGAATGAAAAGCACAGTGAAATAGCATACCACACCTGTTACACTGATAATATCAAACAGATAAGATATACCTAGGTTGACTGATCAGGACGGTGTAAAGAAAAGTGACCCACTATATATGTTGGGAGAAACACAAATTAGCATCACTACTTGGAAAAGAGAATGGGTGTGGCATCCAAAAATTAAAAATAGAATCACCACAATTCAGTAATACTGATACTATGTAAATTGAAGTCAGCATCTTGAGCTATCTATATTTTTCACTGCAACTTTACCTCCTGCAGATAATAAACAGAAACTGTGTGATGAAAAATGAGTAAAGATAAAACATAGGTGAGTATCTAAAATGTGGTATTTTGCTTGTAATATTTTCAATGAACATGTATTGTGGTTTGCCCTGGAGTTATCTGTATTTTGATGCTAATTCCACTGCCTCAAGGAAAGCTGCCTAGTCATGTACTCAGGACTCAGATGACTTTACCAGAACCTTCTCCCCATTTAAATTGTAAAATACAGGTGAGGGCAGGAACAGGATAGAAGAAAGCCTGTCATTAGATGAGAAGGAAGGATGGGCAGGAGAAGAGTTTGAAGGAAGAGGAGGAGACTGGAATGGAAAGGAGGGAGAGACAGGAGAGACAGAGAGAGAAGCCGTGGCAGGACAATATGGCAGGTAGTATTAAGATACCATGCTGTATCTTTACAGGTTGTTACCTATGTTTTTAAGGGATCAATGTGTATTGGGCTTTGTATGTTTAGGTGGGCAATTATATCTTATCAATTGGGCCAAAGGTTATTGTGTTGTGTGTTCTTTCATGTAGCAATTTAAGTGTAAGAAAGTGTGCAGCGACTGGTCTGGGCCGCCACAGAGTTGGGATGTGTGTTTCTGGCATGGAAACCTGCCTTGAGAACTAGATAAGTAGAGAGATTGCTGCCAGGCTCAGAGAGAGGCCTTTGGCAGTGTGATATGAGATGGAGCAGAGCGGGTGAGATACTTAGCTGACTGAGAATTAAGATATTCAGCAGATATCTTGGGGTAGTGCTGTGCTGGACCTAGTGGGGATAAAAGACAGTGATACTTTTTTATTTTTTATATTTTTACAAAAACAAACATGGAGGACATTCTCAGTGAATGTAAAATGGACATAGACTACTTCATGATAACACAATTGAAAACAGCAAAACTTTGGACACAAGGCTCTGCAGACATCGCTAAACAATTATGAAGATCAGAGTTTGGATCCCACCATCCACATATCAAGACAGGCATCTAGTGTATGCCTGTAACCTCAGAGTTTGAGAGTGAGAGTCTGAGAGCTCTCTATGATTCACTGGCTTCCAGCCTAATAGACCTCTCTCTCTCTCTCTCTCTCTCTCTCTCTCTCTCTCTCTCTCTCTCTCTCTCTCTCTCTCTCTCTCTCTCTGTCAAGGAGAGACTCTGTCTGAAGGGAATAGGTGGAGAATAAGACAAGACATATAATGGCTTGTAGATTCTGAACATGTGCAAAAGCATATACAACACATACATAATTTAATGAATAATTCTTTAATGGAACTCAAAAATACAGAATGCTTTCAGAGTCTGGGTGTGAGCACAGAGAGTAGGGGGTGGGGAAAGGAAAGATATTGGTCAGGGGAGAAAACAAGGAAATTAGTCAAAGGGCACAAGCATTTATGTATAATATGAATAAACATTGGGATCTATTATAAAGTAAGGTACCAATAGTTAATTCTGTTGTGTTCTAAAAACATTCTGAGAAAATAAATCTTAAGTATTCTCACCACACATTTAAAAAAAACAGTAATTATGTGAGGTGACAGAGGTGCCAATTAGCTTGATTATGACAATCATTTCACAATGTATACACATATCAAGTCATCACACTGTTCAAGTTACATTTATTCAACTTTTATTTGTCAATTATACTTCAATAAGAGAGAGGACAAACTATATGGAAATAAAATAATTAAAGGACACATTATAACCAATTAATTCTATTAATATGAAACACCATGGGAAAAACTAATCCATCATAACAAAATGCAGTTAACTGGTTGCCTGGGGCTGAAAAATGAAAGTTTAACTAAGAAGGAACGATTAACTTTTGGATAGTAGAAATGTTCTATATCATAATTTGGTGGTGGTTACACAGGTAAATAAATGTTAAAAGTCATTAAGCTTATAGTTTCTTAAATGTGTGCTGTCGAGTCTATAATTCACATCTATAAAATTTAAATTAAAGTTGAACATCTTTTAGTCTGATTTCAATATCTGAGACTGAGTAACTGATAAAAAGAAGAAAACTTTGAACCTTTCTCCCAGTATTCAAACAGGGAGCTGAGATAAGGGAGACTAGAAGATAGACCCTGGGGGAGGGGAATGAATCAAAACAAAGAGAACATGAAAAAGCTACAGAGAAAGCTATTTGGTAATTCAATTAAAACATATAAAAGAAAGTTTGAAGGTAGATTTCCTGCAATGCTAAACAATGCTGGCCCTATCAGTAATGGGAGGGACACACACACACACACACACACACACACACACACACACACAACGTCCAGTGCCAAGTACATCATTTCTACATAGGAGTGGTAAAGGATGTTGTGGAAGCCATTTAGCTCTTGCTATTCCTCCTGGCTGTCCAACAGAACAGGTTGATAAGACCTTATTGCAAAAAACACTAACTTATATGTAAGAAACAGAATCAAGCTGGAACATCGCTGGAAACATCCTTCCTGATACCTAGCTTTTGTAGCACATATTGTGCTATGTAAAGGGCTTAGAGGGGAGTGTGAAAGAGAGACAGACATTGTATCCAGCTGTGGACTCTAGGAAAATATACCCACCTGATAGGCAAAATACGCCCATTGGCACAACAGTAGCACAACTGTTATAGTGGTACCAACCACTCCCTGATGACAGGAAGCCATGTCCAGTAAAATTACAAAAAACAAAAAAACAAGCAAACAAACACAAAAATCAAACAAAACCGAAGAAACAAAAAACTAGGAGTAAGGAGGTGCTAGGCCCTACGGGAACCTACCATAGCTATTTAGCTAAACAGAGATAATGTCAAACTGCTTTCTAAATATCTATGTTATGTTACCTACAGACAAAGGTTACTGCAACCATATCCTTGCAGTGAATGGAAGTGAATGCAGGGACCCATGCTTGTATAAGATGCTAAAAACAAGGGATAATAGAGGGTTCACCCTCCTCCCCTCCACCACACAAACAACATTGTACACAATATTGAAGGATTAAGGGGCATTAAGAGTGGAGGTGTGGAAAAATACAGAAGAAGGACTGTGAACTGCTTGCTACCTTCTTAGTGCAATGTGGGCATGCCAGTCGTGAACCCAGAGCCATTGGTCTGTTATTAGACCTATGCAAGTCAGGCCTATGCAGCAGTGAGCTGTGGATGGCAAAGGGACCTAGAGTGCCCTAATACTTATTTTTGACCTATTGCAAACTAACAGATATCTAGAGAGAGCGAGACATAGTATCCACTGGTACATCCACCAGGTTCTAATGGATAGTTCAAATTTCATGATCACATAGATGACCCTGGTTGAACTCTGTGGCATGCAGAAGAGAACCAAAAACTCATAAATAAAGGAAATCTATTGGGGCTTGGGCAGTTCAGTGTCAGGGCAAGAGTAACAAGAATGCATTAGATACAGAAAATATTAAGTAAAGCAGAAAACACAACACACACACACACACACACACACACATACACACACACACACACACACACACACACACACACACACACACACACACACACACACACACACACAAGAGAAAAGGTTCTCAGTTTTGGTCCTGGGTCTTCATGGCAGATCATGTAATGGCAGATGGAGAAATGTATGGTACAACAGGAAGGCAGATCAAAGAATGACCAGTCTTTTTCATTTGTAACTATTCACTCTCAAAAGAGCAACTAGAGTACCACAAGAACTCGTTTAATCTCTTCAGAGAATGAAACTCCCAGAGAGATCTGTGCACCTCCAGTAGGCCTCATTTCTTAAAGGTCCCAAACACATTTAACACTGCTACACTGAAGGCAAATAAGCTTCTAACGCGTGAACCTTTGAGAAACAGTGAGTATAAACTATAGCCACATACATGAGCTAGAAGCGATGGTGAGCTCAACCTATTTGGTAGTTTCAAAGTACAGAAGAGAAGATGGGAAGAAAAGGAAAAATTGTCTTTCTTTTGTGTTAAGGGGGCAACTTACTTGAGGTTCAGTAACACCTGATAAGGTGAGAGGTTAAATAACAGAAGGCACCTGTCTAGAATTTCCTTCAACCTTTCATGCAATCCAAGCTTTCTGCTTCCCTAATTGAGGACAGTCCCCATATAATCAGAAGTGCTGGTTTAAAGAACATTTGCAAAGACAGACAAACTTTCAACCAGAAATCTTTAACAAGCTCAGAGCCGTTACATGAAATAGTCTTTCTATAAACCTCAATGTAATTACCTAAGACCTTACCACAGCCTAAGAGGGGAAGCATCTCATATTTCCATGCTTTGGATGTGACTGCCTTTTGGGTATCTGAGGTTAGCAACCAGCTTATTCCCTCTGTATATTCAAATGTTGAAAGTGATCTTCTGAACTTATCATTAGTGATTTTGAGCTATCAAGTGAACTCCGCTTCAGTGTAGGTCACGTTTGTCCACTTTGTAACTAAAAATCCTATATACACTGAAATCAGACAACTTAAGCACACTGTGAATTCTAGAAAGCTTATCAGAGATTCTTTTCCTGAACGTAGTTTCATTCTCGGCATCTACATATGTGACATTTCACAAGTAAGATCTGCAATTAAACCAGAATTGAAAGTGTCAAAACTGACAAGGATGTGTGTAATATTGGAAGTTTCAGATGCTTTGGTAAAAGTGGGGCAAGGGATTCAGAAGATAAAGAGGTTTTCAGTGCTGTGTGCCCTTTTCAAAAATGCCTCTTATGGCTATTAGCCTTGTTATCTTAAACAAGAGAGTGTGGGAGCAAGACAAATACCAGTGCTGTCAGCTTAACAAATAAAAAGAATGGTAGATAGAGTTTCAAAGAGATCTTGCTACTTCTATCCTAGCCTCCAGCTTGAAAGCTTGGAGCAACAGATTTCATAGAACTCTCCAGAAAGATTCTCCCTGCTTTTAGTATAAACACATTTATATCATTTGTTTTCATATGAAGACAGAGTATCCCTGTCCTATTTACCAGGGCCTATTTCTTTTCTTAGAAGTAATGGATATACAATACATTTCCCTTCTTTCTTGATCCCTTTGATGACACATAACATATTTATAAGGGTCAATTACTATGTAGCCTATGGTGAGGGCTTTACTCTATAGCTAAGATTTCAAGGCCCTATGCATGACAGACATTCAACCTAGGATCAGGGTTAGGGTCTCAGCCTATAGGAAACATTGGGAACCTACCTATGACCCTGGGTCTGAGATTTGAGATTTTTATGGGGCCCAGGTTAGAGCTTTGGTTGCGATGATCTCTATGTCTTGCTTTCAGTCTATAATGCAGAAACGAAGTAAAGCTATCTGGCCCAAATTAGAACCACTGCCTTTCTCTTCTTACCACAGGGTTCTGGCTAGCTGAGTTAACCTGCCAGAATCTGCTTTGGAAGAGTATAAGAGAGCACCCTGGGAGCCACTGCTTTGGGTCCTTCAACCTCTGCTGACAATTAGCTGAGGAAGTCATTTCCTCTCACCATGACTCTCATTACCCAATCTTCCAAGTGCAGAACATGGTCATTATTTCTCACCATGGGATGAGGAGGTGGGTTGGGAAGAAAGCAAGAGAGGGACAATAAGAGCAAATTAACATTAGCAATTTCTTTTCTCCTGAAAGCCTTTTTTCTCTTATTGACAACAAAGCAAGCATTCTATTTTAACCCTCTAGGAATCCAATTTTTTTCTGGTTCTTATATACATAATTTGGGTGCTTATTTGTTTGCTGAAACTGAATGTAGTTTATTGCCCAGCACACTAGGCTGCCCTAAGTGATTATTTTTCTTTCTCTCTGTTGGCAGTCTGTGTCCCTTCTGGACCTTACCTCCTTATGTAAATACATTTATATGTGCGCACACAGTTGGTAATCAGATTTGAAAATACTTACAATGATATCTAGATGCCAATGTCAAGCAGGCCAGAAAGTAAACATAGTGATTCTTCACAGTGGTGAAGGATAGTTTTATCCCTTCATTCATTTTATGTTGCTACAACAGAATGCCACAGGATAGGTAATTCATTATTTCACTGTTTTGGAGGGTGACATGTCCAAGATCAAGGTACAAGCATCCTCCAAAAGTCTTCTTTCTGCATTATGACATAGAAAGAGCAAGCATGTGGTAGAAAGACTCAGGGAGGAAGAGGGTGAGAGAGAAGAAGGAAGAGAGATGAGAGGGAGGAAAAGAGGGGAGAGGGAAAGAATGCATAAGAAGAGACTAGCCAACTCTCATGATAACTCTGAGGCCAGTCATCCATGGTGCTTTTATGATCAAGATACTAGTAATATACCACTTTCCAACATGATCACAATGGTAATTAGATTTTAGCACAAATTTTAGAAGGGATCAATATTTAAACCCTGACATCTTTAAAATGAGTTCATTAAATGGTATCTTTTTACAGAACAAACTAAACGAGACACACAATGTGGAAGGAATAATTCTATTGGAAGTTACTATTCCTTTGGTAGTCCAGCCTATATGACATCGGCCAACACTTTCTTCCCAATTCCATCAATGAAATCATTCTGTGTTCATTTCCTGGAGAGGAATTTGACTGACTCAAAGTACAAAATGAAGTCAATGAGTTTGTATGTTGGAAGTTTACATTATAGAGTGACATATTTATTGAAGAATGAAGTATTTTAAATTTCCTTAGACCGTTTCTAGCCTCATGATGAGAAGGGAAGAGAGAGCAAATCTGAGTATGTAAAGATGATAAGAACCCAGGAAGAAGATGCTTGTAACCTGTCTCCTGGTCAAAAAAGCTGAGGACTGGAGAAGAAAAGAAGTGTCTGTGTCTGATAATGGTTACAAAGGAACAGAATGATTTTCCAAATGGAACATGGCACTATACTAAATCATTAGAATTGAAGTGGCCAGGTGCCTCTAATGATGTCAAAGATACAACTGGCCCAGTAGGTGGCCTTATGAAAAGATGTATAAAAAATCAAGGCACAAACCTCACTGCATAAAATGGTCTTCAGTCTGTCACCATATGGGATAAGTGACTCAAAGCAAAGTTAATAGGTAAAAATCTCAATCAATTAATGTGATTTGGACCCATCACCCCAACATAGAAGATGATATCTTTGAAGTAATCAGCATTCTTATTCCTTAGACTGAGATAAAAGTTGCTTCTTTGTGGATATTATTAAATAGTATCTACACCCTAAAATAGTATCACACAGAGCAGGAAAGCAGAGGCTGGTGATGGCACCTTACAGGTGTGCATAATGTCAACTTCTAACTACAGGTAAAAATTAGACACCAATTAAATAAGGACTGTAATTCCTGTGGATGGCACAATTTTCCCCAGGAGAAGCTGTCTGCCAAATTTATATGTATATATATATATGTATATGTATATATGACAACAGATTTTCATGCAGAACAATTTATTTTCCTGTCTTTCAAACTTCTGATCTTAGATATTGAATAATATTTCACTTGCAGCTTTACACACAGAGGAACATGAACACATCAATGCACATGCATGTGTACATACATGATATTGTTAAAACTGAAGCCCCCAGAGGAATGCAGACACTCTCTTTAGCTTCTTAGCTTAGATAGTTCTAGCTACAGTTTAAAACTGCTAACTCAAACAGGCAGGTGATGTTTAGATGAACTGTTCATCCGACTTCCTCACTTCACTTGTCAGAGGGATGCGTGTCTGTCTATATGTGCTCTTTAGTTTTCTTTGTCATCTCAAGTCCAAAGTGATTCCACAGCCCACTTTCTCTGAACCATTTCCAATTGCTGATGAGCTTGCCCTGAGAGTGCCTTTCCTCAGTTCTAACACCCAGGCCACTCTATCATACTTTCCCCTCTGTCGATTTAGTGCTCTTCTCTGTTTCCTTCGCTAGTTTCCCATGTCCGTCTCTCATTTTTCCTGATTTATAATACTCAGCACAAGGAAGCAGCATACTGTGGTGACAACAACAAAAAGCACTGGAGTTAAAGTCTTTGCAGTCAGAAAGCTCAAGTTCAAGTCTCTTTCTGCCATTTACTGGCTCAGTGCATTTTGACAGGTCATTTGGTAGTTCTCAGCCCTAACTGACAGTGTTGAATTTGGGCAAAGTTCTGCAAACTGGAGATGTGAGTGGAAACCGAGTCCAGCTGATGGACTTTTTTTTAAATGGCACAGTATTTAAATTTTTTAAATAATTTTAGGTAAAAAACTATATGCTCTATTTCCTCCAAGTGCTTACCACTCCCCAGTGTCCTTTACTCCCCAACTTCATACATAGACAGTTCTTCTTAGGATCGCTGAATTATGTGCTTCTTGTGACTAATATTCATTCAACCCCAGTTGCTCTTTATGGTTTTTACACTGTTATTCTTCCAACAGACACCTGCTACTCTACATCCCCTGGCCACAATAACATTTCAAGTCAAGCAACTTCTCTCTGACCAAAACTGCACTGTGACAATAAAAGTTAAGAGCCTGAGAAATAGAAAGACTGAAGGCAGGAAAAAAGATTAACGTTGAATGTTGTGACTTGAATTGGGTTTTAATGGGCAATTATTTGGAATATCACATGTCTTCCTGGACACCATGCACAAAGACAGTGTTCTAGCTACATTCCATTCACAATCCTCTTCGGCCTCTGGCTTCCCCCAGATTACCAGCCACTCTCCATGAGCCAGGCCAAGCCAGGCCACTTCCACATATTCTGGCACCCTATAGCCTTCTGCGGCAGCAAAAGCAAACATCATAATGCACTGCCCACGTTTCAATCCTTTCAAAGAAAAATGCTTTAAAACATTCATAAAAGCATCTCAGTGGGCTCCTGTATATCAAATCTCTTTTGCAAAATAACATTTTGATGTGTTAAATATAAATCAATTGGAAGCACATAGACTCAATAGGTCCTGAAATGTGCTCAGGCTTAAAAAAAAATAAACTAAGAAAAAACATCTTTAGTGTGGAGTCTGGGATCATTTGCTCACTGCAGAGTATTGGAGCACAAACTATTGGTTTTGCCTTCCACAGAATCTGAACTACATCAGCTATGATAGGGCTTCTGGACACTTCTCCACTCTATTTTTTCCCTGTCTTTGACTTCAACTCAAGAAAACTATAGCACCAAGTCACTAACCATCATTAGGAAACAATGATCTCATTCAACTTAGGAACAGTGTTTGGGAATGACTCCCTTCTGTGTACCAAACCACAGACTAAAAAACAAAGTGCTTGCACCAGGATTTCGGGTAATAGGTAGATTCTCCAGTCAAACTACCTGGCTGTAACTCTCTTCTGTATCAAATACCTAATTTAATGAGAGAGAAATCACGTCTCTAAGGGAATTCCCAATTAAAACTAGAAGAAGAAGACTACATGGGAACTGGTATTGGCAAACAAAACCACAATCAGATGGTCCCTAGTCATATACACTGCAACATGTACTAATGTATTCATAGTTGTTGATAGTAATGATTATAAAATAACAATATGTCTATTGCTACTATCCACTAACAACAATCTTCTGTTTATCAGTTCAATTAAATGATAGTGCCTTACTTACTATTCTTTTGGTGAAGATACACCATGACCAAGATGACTTATAAAAGAATTATTAAATTGGGAGCTTTGCTTGCTTAAGATTTTAGAGGGTTAGACAATCATGGTGGGAAAATATGGCAATAGGCAGGCATGACACGAATAAGAAGCTGAGACCTTAAGTCTTATCAGCAAGATGGAGAGAGAGAGGGGGAGAGAGAGAGAGAGAGAGAGAGAGAGAGAGAGAGAGAGAGAGAGAGAGTGAGAGAGAGAGACAGAGACAGAGAGAGAGAGACAGAGAGAGAGACAGAGAGACAGAGAGACAGAGACAGAGAGGATCACAAGAAGAGGGCTTTGAAATCTCAAAGCCTAGCCCCCAGTGACACTCCTCCTCATCCTACCTAAATCCTTCCTAGAGAATCAACCAACTTAGGATCCAATATTCAAATATATAAGCCTATGGAAGCCATTCTCATTCAAAATACCATAGACGGGGATTGCAATAGACATTTTATATCCATTAATATAAATTTTCTTATTTAAGATACCCCACAGTGCTGCATGGTAAGCGCTATTAGTCCTGTTTGGAAGATATGAAAGCTGAATTGCTTATAACAGAGTTATAGGAGGTTAATACATACCCCAGTGCTTTCTGGTTATGAATACCTCTATTTAATAGGGTACATTCTCCTTCTTTTTTGATAATTCCAGATAAAGAGCATATCCACACTTTATTCTTTATCTACTTTCTGATAAAAATTCATGTTCCTTTCTCAGTAGGAAACCAAACTCTGGCCTCTGGACAGTTGAGTTTTTCAATCCATATTACTAACTAAATGACTTTGTCATGTGGTATCGGCTGTCAGAGACATCCATAAGTGTAACTCTTGGTGCCTTGGTGCCTTGCAGAATTAGATAAGAGTCAAAGCTTTTAGCTGTCTTAAAGTGCAAGCCTTTTAACCCCTATTGTGCTGAGACAGGCATGCATAGCAGTCTTGTCCAGGAGACAAATCAAGATATAGTCAAATGCATTACATAATGATTGCCATCTCCACTCAGATAATGAGGCTTTCTTACATGGTCAAGCCAGATTTCTTCTGGCTTCCTCCTTGTTTACTAGGGAAGAACCTCTATCCTCCTCAGTTTATATCTTCTATCATTTTACCAAAAGTGTTAAATTAACTTTAATTTGAATTTCTATCCAAGCTTAGTAAGATTAATAAATCACCTACAATTAGTATGCACAAGTGTTGTCAACTACAGATAAGCACTATGAGGGAAAATTGAGAACCAGGAAACTAGATTCAGAAAGAAAATTTCACATGCTTTCGCTCATATGGGGGAACCCAGAATTTCAAAAATAAAACTGGGGCTGGAGAGATGGCTCAGTAGTTAACAATGCTGCACCTTGGTTTGGTTCTTGGCATTCACCTGTTGGCTCCCAGCCAACTGTGTCTCCAGTTCTTGAGAATTCGATGCCCTTGTCTGGCCTCTGCAGTCACTGTTCGTTTGTGCATAGACATGCATGCAGGTAAACCATCCACAAAGATAATGAAAACAAACACTTTTTATTTTACAGAAATGAACCAGAGAGGCATCTCTTTAGAAAGTAGAAAAAGTTCAATGAAAAGTGAAAGGAGAAACATAAAACTAGTAAAAGATTGTGAATAAGATCAAAGAATGTTATATACACACTTGGTGATGTTATAATGAAGGTGTCGTTTTATACATTGATTATATGCTAACACAAACCATATAAATAAAATTTATTCATATAAATCCATTTTAAAAGTCTCACTGTTGCTTATAGTGAAACACTGAGAGGTTTGTTGGCATGTGCTTCAAGGAGTACAGATTTTCATGCCAACACACACACACACACACACACACACACACACACACACACACACTGTCTTAGAGTTTCTACTGCTGTGAAGAGACACCAAGACCAAGGCAATTCTTATAAAGAACAACATTTAATTGGGGTGGGTTTAATCATTATCATCAAGGTGTGAGCATGGCATTATCTAGAAAGGCATGGCACAAGAGGTGCTGAGTATTCTACATCTTAATTTGAAGTCTATTATGGGAAGACCATTTCCAGGTAACCAGGAGGAGGGTGTCAAAGCCCACTTCTACATTGTGACACACTTCCTACAATAAGGCCTCACCTACTCCAACAAGGCCACACTTCCTAATAGTGCCACCCCCTGGGCCAAAAGCATCAATTCAAACACACACACACACACACACACACACACACACACACACACAAAACACACACACACACACACACCCCACACATACACCCCTGAATTCAAATTCTCTACTTGTATCTTCTACTCACCTCTGTGACCGTATACCAAACTCTTCATTTTCCTCAGCTTCTAGTGTTTTATTTCAGTTTTCCTTCCTATCATCTGTAAGAAGAAAACAATAGCAGCACTTCAATGTGGTATCACGAAGACTGCATGAAAAGTAGCACTAAAACTTTCAAAATTGCCTAGTTTTTTTGAGACACTTATTCATTTGGGGCATGGATGTTTCCAAGAACTTTCACTGGATTCTTACAATTTTCAGAACAAGGTTTTAAAATTAGTGTTCTTAGTGGTCAGTCCTGAAATCTTGTACAAATAAGCAACACTAAACAGACTCCACTGGGTGTATTTATATATTCAGGTATATATGTAGTCGACAAAATAAATCAAGGAAAAAGGCCCTGAATTTGAAAGCAAGTAATGTGGGAGTGGAAGGAGTAAAATGATATAATTAGTTTAAGTAAAATTGAAATTATTAAGAAAAAATAGAGTGTTCCATTCAAAGCCATCTAACCTGCCAGTCTTCTCCACCCTCCTCACTATCCATGTAAGATAAAAGTCTGACTTCCAATTACCATGTTTAGCAATGACGAGTTAATAAGTGATAAAAGTTGCTAGGTAGATCTAAGGATCCCAATTAGTAAACACACAATTTCCTTTACCACTTGAAGTTAGGAGCATTATTAATGTGGCATGCCATAAGCTGTTACAGCAGAAGCAGTGTCCTATATTCAAACAGGCCTGAAATCCTACCTCTGCCACCTCTTAGTTGTGTGGTCTTGTACAAGGATCTATATTAAACAGACATAAAATAGACTGAAAAAATATCCCATACACATTTGTAGTGAAGATTAAATTTGATGTGATAAATCACCAGGTTCAAACGAAGTATTTCTACACTGTTTGTTGTATCTTGGCTGAATGGAGATTATCGCAAGGTATTCCTGATCAGCTCATACTGGAGAAGTTATTGGATCATAACAGCTCCAGAACATATAACAATTTGCCAAAATTTTGATCTGTAGCATACTTACCCATTAATGTTGCATGACAATGGTTTTACTGTGAAAATACAACACACAGATAGGGACATACACACACCCCAGGTAGGAAGCTCGTGAGTGAATATTGCACAGATATCATCCAAGTCCAATTTAGTGGACCTATGAATTTCTTTGGGATTATGTTCAGGAATGTGGGTGTGTGCTTTCTTACAGGAGCAGAATTATTTAAATACAACCTCATCATCAAAGTCTACTCCATCATGGGCGGCACCTCACAAAGTCTGGGAACTTGGAGCATACTACAGCTTGCAGGCGGTACAACAGTTTGGAGAGTATCCCTTCCAAGTGACTCAGTTGTTTTAATTTTTTCCATGCAGTTCAGCTGGTTTCTGCTTTTTGCAGGCAGCTCATTTGGTCTGAGAGTCTTGTTTGTAGCTTGGCTTGTCTGAGGGTCTTCTTTGAAGCTTGGCTCCTGTGAGAGTGACTCTAAAACTTCTTTATTGCTTACTCTCAAAGGGAGAGAAACCTAATGAATCCAGTCAGTTTCAGGGACTTCCTGGAGCTATTCTGAGTCGTTTACCTTCTGACTCAAGGAGCTTCCCCAAAGGATAGAATGCATCAGTCTGGGAAGAAACAACTTCACAATAATAAACCTTGTATTTCTTATAAAATTGAGAATGAGGTAAGAATATTGCTTTTGGAAACAGACTGCCATTTCAAGCAACTGACTTAAAATACCAGATCCTCTACTCACCCTGCAGGTATAAGTTTTGGACAAATTTCATTACTTCTCCATGCCTCTGTTTCCTTGCCATCAGTAAAATGGTGCAAGAATATGCAATAAGCTTCTAAACTACTCGATAAATATTCAATAAATATTATTTTAGGTTATAGTAGATGGGCTCTGAGTAGCTGTGGTTAAAAGAGGGCATGAATATGAGTATCCTAAAGCCCTCTCAACTTACGTATCTTTAGAAATCACTGCTACTGTTCAACTTTCTATCCAGTTCAAGAATGTATAGAACTTATTGCCCATTAACACTTTTTTTTTTTATTATTAACTTGAGTATTTCTTATATACATTTCGAGTGTTATTCCCTTTCCCGGTTTCCGGGCAAACATCCCCCTCCCTCCCTTCCTTATGGGTGTTCCCTCCCAACCCTCCCCATTGCTGCCCTCTCCCCAACAGTCTAGTTCACTAGGGGTTCAGTCTTAGCAGGACCCAGGCTTCCCCTTCCACTGGTGCTCTTACTAGGATATTCATTGCAACCTACGAGGTCAGAGTCCAGGGTCAGTCCATGTATAGTCTTTGGGTAGTGGCTTAGTCCCTGGAAGCTCTGGTTTGTTGGCATTGCTGTACATATGGGGTCTCGAGCTCCTTCAAGCTCTTCCTTTTATCAAGGGGAACTACATTGTCTTAAAATGTTACTTCTTTAAAGTGTCAGTCTTAAAAGATGGTTCAGTGAAAGAGTGCTTGCTGCTCAAGTTACAGGTTCTTAGTTTATATCTCCAACACATATGTAAAACGCCATACATGGTTTTATGTGGCTGCAATCCCAACACTGGGAAATACAAAGACAAGAGGATTGTGCAGGCTTGCTGGTCACGAGCCTAACCAAAACACAAATTCAAAGTTAAATGAGAAACTACCTCGGCGGAGTAAGATGGAGACAACATTAGATGAAGACACTTGGCATCTGCCTCTGGTACATATGAACAAGCAGTTATACATGCATGGATCACATATATTCATACACAGAGAGACAAAGTAAAATTTTAAACACTAACTTTATTCCAGACATCAAAGCTTTCTCTTCTATTGATTTAAACTGTACAACCCAGAAGGTGGGTTAGGTGACCTAGAAACAAGAGACAAAAAGATAAATTATACCAAAGATTAAACTATAATCTAAGGCACAAGATTGTTACCAGGAATAAAATTGCAAAGAGTAGAACCACCACCCTTGCAGTGCACCTCCACCTGGAGATAGTCATTAGGGGGCAAATAAAGTTGGGTCAGAGCACAAGGATGGGACCAACCTACAAAATTGTAGTTCTACAAGAATGAGATGTTCCCTCCCCTTCCCACAATAGGCTCTGAGGAAGGGCCTTATGAGCACACAGCTATAATAAAGCAACCCTCTGCAAGCTGGGAAGCATGCTCTCACTAGAAATTGAATTTCTTGCTGCATTTAATCTTGAACCAGCCTACATTAACTAACATAGGTACTGTAAGGATTAAACAAGGCACTATGTATAAAGTGTCAGGCATGAGTCCAGCATTCAGAGCATAATTATTTTTATTGTTAGTTCTTAGCTAGGTCCTGAGCAACTATAGTAAGGAAATCAAATCATTTTTCCACATGAAGCTGGTCAGATAATTAAAGACAGATGGCATGGAGGACCCACTACAGTACTTTGCCAGACATATCCAGTATTTGCCTCTTAATTTAGAATCATTTCATATGCCTGTTTCCTAACTACACTGGAAGCTCCCTGAGAGCAGAGACTATGGTTTAATTCTTCCTGTAGTTTCATTGCCCAGTTACATGGAAGTGAGGCATAAACATCGAGCAAATGAGTGGATGATCATACTGCTGTAACCTGTTAGTGGGCATTTGGAAACCTTTGGGCCACAAATACTTTGCTTCTTTTCTCCCATACAGCATCTTGCACATCCACTGAACTCTTTAGCTAACAGCAAGCCTGTTGCCCCTCGGCCACTGAACGCACTCTGGCACTGAGCAGAGAACAACCAACCAGGATTGTCAAAAGAATCTCTCTGAGCCTATGAGCTTCTGATTCATGATAGTCCCCAAATTGCAACTTGTGTTACTTATTGAAAGGCAGAATGTGCTCCACCTCAGAACACTCCCCATAGCAAAAGCAATGTCAAATCCCAGAGGGGGGCCACATTAAATTAATGCTAACTTTGTACCAAGGCACTGTGAAACTTCTGGTCTCTGTCCTATTGCTTTGAGGGAAATGACTGCATCTGTTTTGCAAAGAGCTGGTGGGCAGCATATTAGAAATAATTTACTAAATGATTTTCTAAATATTTTGGAAGAACACAGTCAACTGGGACACTTGCTGTTTTTGTGCATATGTATAGCTAAATTACTTTTCTTTGTATGAAGTCAGGCTAGGTGTGGATCGGGAGTTGATGAAGCTGTCAACAACTGGGTTTGTTTGTATAGTGCAACGCTGTCAAGAACAGAACCTATTGTCAACAAGGCGACATTTCATACTTCAAAACAATTTTCTAGAAGAGGTATGAGAAAACAAAGAGAGAAAAAGGAGGAAGAATGATAAGGGGGCGGAGGATCAGGCAGAAGGAACACCACACGGGTGGATCAAGAGGAAGAGAGTGAGAACAGAATCAGAATCAATGAAAGAAAGAGTTGTGGCCACTAACATAGCAACAGCGCTTTAAGAGGGAAGTGCCTGTTGCTGGAAAAAACCTTGGATGCATGACATGGACATATGCATGTTTCTCTTAGACAATATGGGGTAGATTTGTCTACATTCAATATTTCCTCATATGATCTATGGATGCGTATAAGCATACTAGTAAGAGCTACTATTCATTTAGTGTTTACTTTAAGCCAAATACTTACTGAAGCTATATATTTAATTTTCACAACCTCTTCATGAGCTAGGTACTATTATTTCCAATTTACAAATGGAGAAACTGAGGCTCAGGAGGTTATACAAAGAAGCTAACATGGAACAGCTTAGAAGTAGAACCCTGGTTTAATTTTATATTTAACAAGCACTGCATTATATTGCTGCTCACTTCGTCAGCTGATTAGATTAGGGCTTGAAGTCATTCCTGTCCATCTTCTCCATCATGGCAAGATTTTTACAAACTCTAAACTGTGACCATAGCTAAAGATTTTTTCCTTTAAAAAGATGCAGTCTTTTCATACTGGAATCTGACTTCCTATGTTTTGGCCTCTCCTGTTGACCAATTCCATTAAGTGGGCAGGAACTAGTAGCTCTCAGAGGTGGCAGTGGAGTGTGCGAGAAGATGGGGAGGAACAAGAATGCTAAAGAGTTCAGAGAGTTCAGCTGTGGAAGCACAACTATGTGGCTGGATACTGCATCC